>NC_135560.1:22004174-22069174 GCF_964340395.1 Glandiceps talaboti | reverse complement strand
GTGACTGTAGTAGCAATGACAATATATCACAGTTTTTCTTGCATCTGATTGTGATGGTGACTGTAGTAGCACTGACAATATATCACAGTTTTTCTTGCATCTGATCGTGATGGTGACTGTAGTAGCACTGACAATATATCACAGTTTTTCTTGCATCTGATCGTGATGGTGACTGTAGTAGCACTGACAATATATCACAGTTTTTCTTGCATCTGATCGTGATGGTGACTGTAGTAGCACTGACAATATATCACAGTTTTTCTTGCATCTGATCGTGATGGTGACTGTAGTAGCAATGACAATATATCACAGTTTTTCTTGCATCTGATTGTGATGGTGACTGTAGTAGCACTGACAATATATCACAGTTTTTCTTGCATCTGATCGTGATGGTGACTGTAGTAGCACTGACAATATATCACAGTTTTTCTTGCATCTGATCGTGATGGTGACTGTAGTAGCACTGACAATATATCACAGTTTTTCTTGCATCTGATCGTGATGGTGACTGTAGTAGCACTGACAATATATCACAGTTTTTCTTGCATCTGATCGTGATGGTGACTGTAGTAGCACTGACAATATATCACAGTTTTTCTTGCATCTGATCGTGATGGTGACTGTAGTAGCACTGACAATATATCACAGTTTTTCTTGCATCTGATCGTGATGGTGACTGTAGTAGCACTGACAATATATCACAGTTTTTCTTGCATCTGATCGTGATGGTGACTGTAGTAGCAATGACAATATATCACAGTTTTTCTTGCATCTGATCGTGATGGTGACTGTAGTAGCACTGACAATATATCACAGTTTTTCTTTTGCAGCAGTAATGATTGTAATGCCTGCTTGACAGAATAAAGAAAACGAAGGATATGAATAATATTTCATAACAAAAGTTTCACATGAAAGATTAAAAGGACAAACGAATAAAATTTGGTATAAAATATTGGTTATTTTTCTTTCATAGATTTTAATGAGTGTGAAATGTTGAATGGTGGATGCAGTCAACTGTGTTACAACACTGATGGCAGTTTCTATTGTTCATGCAATGCTGGCTATGTCCTAGCATCGGACGACAAGCTGTGCTGGGGTAAAAAAATGTTTTCTGTTCAAACTTTAAGATGCCAATGAATACAGCATTAAATTTCTCAGTGAACTATGTAACAATGTGCAGTTCTATAGATGAATGTACATTTTGACTGGCTATTCAAGTTTGGGAGATGGGAGCAGGTCAAGCTGAAAGGCTTTCTTCGCAAATCGTACAAGCATTTGTATGATATGACAGTTGATTTACATTGCTTGGTGACGTTCAACTGATTAAGCCTCTCCAGTTGCGGAGAAGAAAAGACAATGTCTTGATTTTGAAAAGGTTTTAAATCAAGGTTATCGGTCGAAAGGTTACAGAATTCAACCGTTTTGTGCATATACAGGCAACATCTGGTCGCAAATTTCAATGATAAATTTCACTTTTAAATTTAAATTTGTAATTAGAAAAAACTTAAAGGAACGGGTACATAAAATATAGTTAATTGCGATTTTTAATTATTTATTTTCAGACATCAATGAGTGTTTGCATGGTAACGGTGACTGCGATCACTATTGTATGAATAGGATGGGTAGTTTCGACTGCACGTGTCGAAGTGGATACAACCTCGACGATGACTTAAAATCATGCACAGGTATGGGTCAGGTTCAAAGAATCAGCGTTGGTGGCGCTCTTCTGTTGGGAACGAATAGGAGAGCAGAGCATTATCTGTCACAGTGACATATGTAATATGTATATATATATATATATATATATATATATATATATATATATATACTCACACACATATATACATACATTATATGTATGTGTGTGTGGTGTGTGTCTGTGTCTGTCTGTGTGTGGTGTGTGTGTCTGTGTCTGTGTCTGTGTCTGTGTGTATGTGTGTGTATGTGTGGTGTATTCCTTGCATATTATATAAGAGGTGTGATGAGCTATGATCTGATAATGTTTTACGTTCACTTTACAAAGAATTGAAACAACAAATGACGACTAAACCCACCCCAGAAGCTGTTGGACGAGAAGGTAACGTCGGGATGTCAGGGCCACCAACTGTGTTATTTGGAGCAATTGGAGCTGGAATAGTTATCGCCGTTATATTCATTATCTTTGTTGCCCTTGTCTGTCGGAGAAGGTAGGTGAATTAACATTCACTCATTCATTCATTCATTCAGTCACCCACTCTCAGTCAGTCAGTCAGTCAGTCAGTCGGTCGGTCGGTCGGTCGGTCGGGCGGGCGGGCGGGCACTCACTCACTCACTCACTCACTCACTCACTCACTCACTCACTCACTCACTCACTCACTCACTCACTCACTCACTCACTCACTCACCCACTCATGTAAACACCCTCTTCCTTGTGGCTTTCAGAATAACATATTCCATTTTTCCCTCAAGATACTCAACGGGAAAAAACGACTCAACCAAACATCTTGACGAAGCTGCCACCGCGAAAAACAACGAGAGGGAGGTGAATATCTATGCAATCTTCAAAGACAACCGCTTAATGGATGAGGCCGATAGTTTAAAGAAAGATACATCAGTTGATATCATCATCAAAGAACCCATGTACGAGGAAATCCCCATAGCAACGACTAAGAATCAACTATGGGATGGGAAGGGAGATAAGAATACCAACAATAAAGATGTTTAGAAAATACATGTAATACATTGTACAATATTAGCACTTTAAAATCTTAAATCTTAAATCGAATTCCGTTTTGAATCATTGCTTTCAAGCATATTAATCAGAGACAACAGAGGTCGCCCACTAGTGGCAGTATTTTAAAGAAATAAGCGTAGGTAGGAATATTGCTCACCGTTCGTATATTTACAATTTTGATAATAAATGGCTGTTTACTTATAAACAAAATTACACCATTTTAATCCTTCTATGTATGATCTTATACAGATGTGTTGGCAAATTATACATTTATATGCTCGTTTCTGCATAAAATTATTATAAACCGACCACATTCATACTTCGATGTAGTTATTAAACATGATTGAACAATAATATTCTTTGTTGTGAGTTTTTGGAAAGAAAGATTTTTACCATGGGTTTGTGGAAAAAGGATTAATTTTGTATTTTAACCAGATGTATATTAGAATATTAGAAGGTTAATACATTATTTTATACTTAATGTTCTATTATCATTGAAAGTATCCATATTAAAGCTGCAATCGCTGTAAATGTAGCATTATGTTGGATTGTTTTGTTGATGACTTGAGAATGATTGTTGATGTTGATGTTGATATTTAAACCGTGACATCATATATACAGATTCACACGTACGTTTACCTGCCATGGACGAGACAGTATGACTCACCCACAGATGAACTTTTAATTTGTGTATACTAAGTCTTGTACACATTAGGCGACGTTATAAATATATTGATGAAAATAATTGGGACTGCACCGAAAAATACAAGCGCCTCTAACGGTCAGACACAATTCCTTGATGAATATTAAACAAACATGGCCGTTATATATCCGCACGTTTGCGTTGATTATGTAGTGTCATGCTGACATTTCACCCATAGTCAAGCGTTTTCCCTCGTGTCGGCGTGATCTATTGCAAATTTCAACCCCTTATATGTATGTCCTTGTTAAAGAGAGTCGCATGAAATATTATGGTATATCATGACTTTGTCATATTCCTACCTATTGGTTTAAGTTTCAATTTCAAATAAAACTGATACGATTTAACGAATCAAGATTGATATCCCATTTTAAAATTATTTCAGTGGTAAAGGTTAAAAAGTATCAAATACTTTTTCAGTCTCAAATTTCTCACAAATATAACCGCACAGAGTAAAGACGAAATATAATGTTACAAATATTTTCTTACCGGTAAACATCACCACGTAATAAACTATTCAACGGAAAGGCGTCAGTATATTTCGTATATTGCAAAATTTAGCATATATATACTATAGCATGACCCGAGTTCATTAAGCAGCTTACACCACGTCGATCGACTCACCTGTATGTAAATATTACTACCAATCAAATTAAAGCCATGTGGAAAGTTAATACTCAATGTTCACAAACTCATGTTTTTGAGTATAATGATTGGTTAATCATGTATGCCTGAATGACCAATAAATTTAGGCCATGTCAAATTCAATGTTCACAAACACCTGTTTCAAAGTCTAGTGATTGGATAGTCATGTACAACTACCTGGTACTTCTCAATCACGTGATATGTCTGATCTTGGGAGCGTTTCACATTCGGGAGTTTGCTACCAATACGAGAGCATGTATCACGACAGTGAAGAGGACAGGGGCCTTGGGTATCTTCACGTTTAGGACGTCAGATAGCCAGGCAAAAGGAGACTCACAGGATGAAGATGACTGGCTTTTTCAAGATTTTGGAAATCTGGTTGGTGAAAATCCTGGAGAAGCAAGTACTTGTTATGCTTGTCCTAAAATCCCTCACAAGTTGTCGCTACACACTCCTCCGTTAACCCTGTTTCTAGCGCTAGATGAACAACTCATTGCTGAGAAAGCTGGTCACCGAAGTGTAGCGGTCAGGTCATACAGTTGCAAGGTTAGTCTTTCAAAGTGTTCATAAATCGTGACTCGATTATAGCTACAGAACGAAGTGTGAAAACACGAACTATGGGGAAAACTACAAATGTCATAACTGATAGGTATACATTTTGCCATCTTCACTTAAAAGCTTGCTTGATTGGTGTTGTTTGATCTGTTTCAAGTATGTGCAGTGCAATATTGTAACGTATAGTGCATTATCTTGATATTGCATCATGCCAGTGCAATATCTGAATATTGCACTGGATGAGTGCAATATATTACACAATGTCGATGCTATCGTGTAGATAATGCACTATTGAAACAAAGGTTTTAGACACGTGAAGTGGTGTAATTGTAAATTAATAAACTGTTCACTTTACTATTGCATGATCAGATTATTACATGGGCAGTTGACATGCAAAATTAACCAAGCCGTAAACTGGAGCTCTTTATACGATAGGAGATTGTTGAAGAACTAGAGAGGGGTAAATACGTGCTTGAGTTGTTGCAATATAACATTTAAAATGTTTCGCCATATGAGGGCGTGCTATATGGACAATGTACGTGATGAACTTTACGATTTCTATCAGCGTGAGCAACCTTCACATCGTTCGGAATGTCACAATACGAAATTGTTGCATTCTGATTTGATACAGTATAAATATGCGAATACTTGCTTTAACTATTTCTGTGTCAGTTTGAAAGACGTTGTTGAAATTATTAATTAAAGTGGCTCCAGTTTTTCCCATTTATATCACTGTGTTGGATATGCAATAGTAGTAGTGGTATTTTGTTCTAAATATACAAAAACGTACTGTACAAACCTGTAACTAAGGGTGATATGGTAGGGTTAACTATCACTCACACTCGTCGAATATTAAAATGATAACATTGACAGAAACAGTCAGACGGCCTTTTAAATGATTTAAACGACTTTCGTTATTTACAGTTGAACTATATTGTTGAATATAATTGTAACTCGTAAACATGTCACAATTTACATATGTGTGAGACTATTTATATTTCAGTGATACACAGTCGCAGCGGCTAAAAATGTATCGATTTCGCCGTAGATTGCCCAGTAGTACCTGCATTAATATATCCAGACAAATAAATTATAAAGCGTGAAATCTATAGTTTATATATATACAAGTAAATCATCTTTCGTTTCTCTGCTTTGCTTGTAAAATGTGTTTGACCGTCCTTGTTATGATATAAAACGTCACGTGACATATCTTTATTCCAAAGTCCCAAAGTATTTGATGAATATAATAGATTCTTTCATGGACACAGGAATTTCAATCTCATTTGAATGATTTCAAATGTTTTAACGATACGATTTTATGTCATGACTGGAACCGACTAAGGAAGGAAGCCTAAACTTATATATTCGTTGGCAACGTTAATTTGCATACCACACCATATCATATCATACCATGCCACCAGACATGTCAAGGTTACATATTACATGTATAATGTAAAACTTAAGTAACATTTCCATATATATATATTAAATCAAACGATTTTGGTAATTCGGTTGTCATTCTAGTCTGATGTGGGGGGGGGGGGTGATATACCTTTGATATACCGATCACATTCCCTTTTAATTCAATTCCCATCATGACGAAAATGTGCATTTGTTATAATAATACCATACATATCCTTCCAATGAAGTTTAAATTTCATATACATAGCAACGTACTCGAGGCAAATAGAGAAACTTTCGCTGCGGCAGAAGATGTGACATGAATACACAGACACATGCCTTGAGCTAGTGATATGTAACATTGAAAAAACGTGAATGTATGACCTCTTGTTGGATCATGATATAATAGTATAAGAAATAATTACATAACAAGATATTACATTATTTTAACTGCTAGTTGATTTATTTAAAGTTTTCAACTTAATTAGCATTATGAATATGGATCAGTACTTTGTACACGAAATTGTCGGTGAAATTGTACCTCAATAGCAAATACAAAATGGCGATTAGAAGAATATTCAGAAAAAAAGGTTGAATTAAATATCTTTAGGAGCTGAGTATATACGATATACTTTAATCAAAGTACCGTGGCCAACGGCCTAAGGTACAGAAATCGATATGTACTCAGAAAAACCGCGATATATACAAACCTAATGTATTCTTTTCCCCAATGAAAATAAATAGATGTGTTCCTGTATAACAGGTATATTTTAGTACTATTTGTAATATAAAAACGAACAATATCAGCGAAAAGCGCAGTGACAACAATGACTCCGCTAACTTTGAACAGTCATAAAACAATATTTGCACAACACAACTCCCCTTGTGAATCTCTGGCCAGCATGAAATACACAGTACATATCTTGTTCTATCAATTAAGCTGCACATGGTACCAACCAATATCAAAAATATATATCTTGGTAAACACGTTGGCTTAGAGAACGACATGATAGGTTCGTCTTGTATCAACTTACAAAGCTCCTGTAGAAGATCATCGAATAGCAAAACTAAAATCTCTTCCCTGTGTAATCTGTATTAGTCCTTGCTAGAATGGATATTGTTACATGGAAGTTTATGCTAATTCAAAATTACTTATTCTACAGCTAAATTAAATCTTTCATATTTCACCTTGATTTCAAAAGTTCATATTTTTGTAAAATTTGTAATAATGTTTCATACTACCTTCTGGGATTATTAGCATTATATTAAAAGTTAATGCGATGCAGCAACAGAAGTTAAGATTGTTTTTTGTCAGGGTCCATTAGCCAAAACAGAAAAAGACATACAGAAGTCAATTATACATGAGATGCTTCGGAAATATCATGGACACTTGAAAACTATACTTTATATTTATTATTTTTAAATGTCATATTTGATCGATAATAAATTCATTAGACTCTGTTCCTTTGTTTAAGATTTACCTCTAAGATATCAGACAAACAAGTAACAAAATAGTTTACAATATCATGGATGATTTAAAACATGCTTTCAGAATCTCCAAATATGCATTTCCTCCTCAGAGTCATAATCTTAATGTCATGCAAGTACACCCTACGGTGTCATACTCAGACTATTGGAGAGGTTTAGATGCACGTATTTATGTATGTTCTATACGCGTAGCGTCACAGTCACGTTCTGTATCAGACGCTACTTCAAAATGTCGGTCTACACATAATTGTAAATACGTATACAGTTTTTGTCATTTTTCTTCTATTAAATGTCGTATTTTTAATACATAGTTTGGAAACATAACCGTAAACTAATTGATCAATTTTTCGTTTGGGTAGTTGTGGAAAAAAATGGCAAAAATCCAGACATGTTTAGAAAACAATGTCATGTGTGTGGCCTTCTGGACAGAAGATGCCGTCACAACGCGCGCGTGCACATTCCAGCCTTTCACGTTTGCGTTCTGAACACTACTCGTCATTACGTGTACGTCTGCACGATACAGCTCACGTACGCGTACACGTTCTAACATGTATCTAAACCTCTCTATTTGTGGGTTCCAAATGACTTTGAAGAAGGATTGGAAATGACATCAAGAATAAACCCAATGCAACTTGTCGATGTTGTAGGCTTTTGTATTTTACTTTCCGTACCACCACATTTTAAAACTGCTGGCAATCTTAGATATTAAATGCACATAGAATTATCATCAAGACCGTCTACTATATTTTATCAATCACAAATGTTCACTTTGACTTGTTCATTTATAAATGTAAACGTAAATAACAATAATAGTTCAAATGTCCGCAAAAAATATTAAAAACTATATTAACACGACACTGGACTGCATTCATTAATATTATCCATATAAAGATTAATATACAGAGTAAGTCCTGGGTAATGGGAGTGTGAACTATTGGTGATTAGAAGACTGTACAACATATTTATACATCTATACACCTACTTATTTTACGATACAGAATTTATTTTCTGCTTTATAAAAAGTATTCAATTAGCGTCCATATTGCTTTATCACACAGGTGTATAGGAGAGCGTATTACTTTCTCCCGTAAAAGGAAATGTTTTAAAATATACACACCCTGGTAACAATTTGCATCACCATGTATAAAGGTCAAATGTGTTAGTGACAGCCGTACTCGAAAAATTTGCCTCTTCGAGTATTGTTCATCATAATTTTAAAAAAAAGAAGTAATTTCTATTGTTTTGTAAACGCATTCCGCTAAGCGTATTTTGTATTACAAAACAAGTCTACAGTATGTAAATTAGCCAATGTATATCCTGGCAACGAGCAGTGTGGCTATTGAATACCATAAGATACGATAGATTATTTTGAAAAAGTTTGTGATCAGATTATAATGAAAGACAATTGTTTCATGGCGAGAAGATATTATTATTGTTATTATTATTAGTAGTATTATTATCATGTACTATTATTATAATTATTATTATTATCATGTACTATTATTATAATTATTATTATTATTATTATTATTATTATTATTATTATTAGACTTTATTTCAACTCGATAGACTGTTGAGCCAAATGGCTCTTCTCACACAGTGTCGAACAATAGAAAAATTTACACTTTATACATTAAACATGATAAAAAGTACACTGACAACTGTTAAAATAAAAACGTAAAAACGCAGACAGGTATTGACTAAAAACACAAGAAGAAACACACAAACGGGGTGCCAACCTAGGTATTAAAAAGATGGCACTTGCAATTTCTTTTGAATGATTTAAGCGAAGAGCTAGAGTTAACCTCTTCGGGCAGACTATTCCACAATTTAACCCCGTTATACATAAAACTTCGTTTAAAGAAGTTATCTGATAAAGTTTAAACAAACGTAGAAAAGAAAAATGGACAGATCAGTTGATATACATAGTTGTTCGACTTGATCTGTTGATGTTTGTAATAGTGAGACGTTGACGTTCGCTCCGTAAGGTATCATCATGGCTATGCATCTATTTCATCTCTCATCAGAATAACTGGCCAGTAGACAAGGTTGAATGCTACGAACGACATCGGAAAAACACAGCGACAAAACCTGTCGATTCGGAGGGCTTGGGCTACTTCTTCATGTTGTTTAATTTGACTCTCAATGTCATATGTATCTGATACATTGGTTTGGCGTTGGAAACCACTCCCTCTATGTTCAGAAGAGGAGGTTATATCAACCAAAGCTATCTCTGCTCCGGCTTTCGACAAAATATCCTAAAACACAAGCACACATGTTTTAACCATATTTAAATCAATGTCTTGATACAGAAAATATTTTAGATAGTGTGGAGACACATACATACATACATACATACATACATACATACATACATACATACATACATACATACATACATACATACATGCATGCATGCATGCATGCATGCATGCATGCATGCATGTATACAGACAGACAGACAGACAGACAGACAGACAGACAGACGTACATACATACATACATACATACATACATACATACATACATACATACATACATACATGCATACATGCATACATGCATACATACATACATACATACATACATACATAAATACATACATACATACATACGTACGTACATACATACATACATACGTACATACGTACGAATTTTACGATAGGCAACCGGACAAACAAACAAGCAAATACATGTATTGGGGTAAAAATAACTGGAGTCAAACTGTGTAGTAAATAATAATAATGATGTTAGTCACTCCCTAGGGAGTGTACAATTCATTGCAGCCTCAGTAATCGCATGGCATTAAATTCACACTGCAACCTATATCCTACCGTATACCAGGTATCCAATTACAGAACTACAGAGCTGTGTTAACTACATGGTTCAAATATTGCCCAAGGATGTAAACCATTTAGAAACAAACGACAGCGAGGATCGAACCTTCTATCTACAGATTCCAAGCTAGCCACTCTAATCATTCGACTACCATTACTCTACACTAAGCCGAAGGTTAACCCGTTACCATGATAACTGCTTGTCCAACAGGATCCAAATCAGACTGCAAGACGACTTAAAGCTACACGTGCGCGTGTTCAATAACACTATACTAGCCCACAGGCGTTGCACACCATCTTACTCTATCCACAACTCTCTCTGATTTGCATGCTTTTGATATTCCTTATCTTTTTTATATAAATTCCATCATTAGCCACATTTCTGAACGATCTAGTATCAAAATTATAATTTTTCATACTTTTAAATAAAAAAGTGTGCTTACAAATTTAGAGAAAATAATAAATTTAGCACACAAATGTATCAACAATTAATAATCACCAACTTGTGTAGTCAGTTTAAATAACGAATTTTAACAAATTTCTAGTTCTTTTGTTATACGATCAGAAAAAGCAATATCTTTAGTGGAGTCGTATCAGGTGCAGATAACAATCTTAGTTTCACTGCAAATATCCTGCGTGGATATCAGGCAATAAAATGAAATAAATATAAAAATTATTTCACAAACCCCTTGACACTAATGAGATCTCCTGAATTCTAGGAGCAATGGCGAGAGTGTAAATCAGCGAGAATTGTAGGATATTCTGCTTACTGTATGTTGCTGATTCGATTCCGTGATTCTACTCCATGGGCGCCGCCATGTTTGATCTCGTCGGATCCGACTCTCAGACTGCACGAGAAAAAATTTTTCTCAAGATTTATACATCATATTGGTGCCTTTTACACTTGTTTTGAATTTTAGTCATCACAACACTACACGGTCAAATTTATGTAGAACTTAGAATGTGCTTACTTTCGTGTGACAAGAGAAAGTAACAGTTTCAAACTGCGTGAGCTTACGGACTAAGCCAAGTTATACAATTATAAAACTGCGAAACTTGAAACATAACGTGGCTCGACAAAAATCATACTAACACTGCTACATTTTATCGTCTGGCGCAACAAAATTTACCAACAGTGCTACATTTTATCGTCTGGCGCAACAAAATTTACCAACAGTGCTACGTTTTATCGTCTGGCGTAATACGAATCTACATTTTATCGTTTGGCTCAACGAAATTCTTACCAACAGAGATGTCTTTCGAGACAATGTCAGTAGGATTTTGTTAATCCAGACATTAAAATGTAGCGCTGTTTCAAGATTTTTGTTGATCCAGACGATAATTGTAGCAGTCACTTTTAGTAAGATTGTTGTCGAGCCAGACGATGTCATCGTTTTGTTTAAATGTCTTGTGAATTTAACTGCAGTAGGCCCATGTCATTAAAGTGATGATATGGAGGAGAATTGGGAATTTATTGGACATGTTTGATTAACAAAACTACTTTACTAACGTTTTTCTACTTGAATAAATATTATGCGCACGCGCACATTGACCAAGTCCGTGTTTGTAACTCAATTCGTTGCAAAAAGCTCAGAGCGAGAGTGAATTATTTGTTACTGTACGCACCAGTAGTAATTTGTAATCATTTTTTAATCAAAAGTAAATTCAGGTGATAGAACTTGTCATGCAATGTATTGAGACACGAACGCGCGAACGAACAGACTGTATGGGACTTAATTCTTATTTATGTTGTCAAGTTTACTCGCAAATAACTTCTTATTAATATTGTCACTTTCTAACATTTTATGGACAGTTTTTCTTTTGCAATTATTAAGTTACAAAGTAGGGACTTGTTTTATTAAATAAAATAGATATTCTCATCCATAATGCCACTTTGAAAGGGGAAAAGGTATTTCACACAGGATTGAATTAAAACTATACCTTAATTCTGCTTTTACCAAACCTCTGAAGACAGTGGTTGACGCATGCGTATTCAAACAGTGACGCTGTGACAAATATTAAACAAAGTGCCATCCAAACATCTATTGCCTAGAAAAAAAGACATATCAGTAAAAATGATAAAGATATAAGTTTTCTGCATCTCTGCATATTGTAATGGTTTGTTACCGTTAATAGAGCTACATTACTGAAGACACACAGGTGCAGATGTTTTGATGCCTGCATTTGATGTTTGCAAGGTTAACTGTATTCATACAATATTGCTATCCTAAAGTGTAGGGTGTATTTTCGTACTGGTTTCTGCATGATTGTATCAAGCAGAGCCAGTGAGCGGTAACATGAAACGGTCGTCATACTTTGTATGTGTTATACTGTGCATGAGAAGTTCGTAAGCCTTGGCAGGGTAGGCGATGTATTGTTATGGCAGTGATTTGCCTCAGGCTTTCCATAAACGCATGACAGTCACAAATAATCACACACAACGTCTTACCGTAACATAGGACACTTTTGGCAAGGCTTCATGGACCCCTATTGCCTGTGTAGTTATGGTGAGAACTGCTGTTATACATAGGGAGATCCGAGCTGGCGACGCGAATGGGTTGATCCAAAATGATACCCAAGATAATAGCACCAATAGGAAACTTGGTATGAAAATTATCAGCCAATAGTAACCAAGCTCTCTTGTTAATGTAAATTGAACCATTATGCAAGTGAAATTTCCTAGGGTGATTAAAATAGGGTAGAATATGATACTAGTAATTAGTTGCATTATGACGTATTCAGAAACTTGAAATGTCAGAACTCGCAATTAATACGAGGAAAAAAATAGCGCGCAATTAAACCATTGAGACATTTTGTCTAAGTAATACATACAGTAACTTTTGTGTAACTATGCAATTTGAATTTACGATCAAAATCATGTCACATGAAATATAGCGTCGTCTGTTCGACAAAAATCTTAATAATGTTGGTACACTTTCTTTGCACCATTGGTGCCAAATGATTGCAGTGTGGCAATCTGTGAAGGTAGCTGTATATCACGCAAAAAAACCGTAGCGACGTCAGTAAGTTTAATTGTTTGTCAAGTCGGCTAAAATGAAATGTGAAAAGGACAAGAAGATTGCTGTCGGGCCAGACGACGCTCTGTTTCACTTGATTTGGCTTTTATTGTAACACGCGTCTATGGAAATCTCAGTAATATTGCATAGAAACGTAAACAGGAAAAATCGCAATGCTCTGGACTGTTTGACCTTCAGTATCGAGTAGAATCGAATAATTGGTACTGACCTGTGTAGTACACTTTGTCACACGTGGTTAATCTAGTTTCTGTGACTTTGAACTGTTGTAACTCAAATACGGTGTCGTTTGTCAAGGGTGAATCCTTCTTCCAATCAAAATTTAGCTCCCTCGTCGTGTATCCATCTAAAGGTAAAAATGATTTGTGATTAAAAGAAGGAAACCATATCCGTAGTCAATGTGACTAAACAACGTGACTTATCCAGAAAACAAAATTTGTGACTTGAAGCTATGTACCAGTCTCTGAGGCTGCGTTGAAAAATCTGAAATCTGATTAAAGTCTTATCGAGGATCTTCTCCGATTCCCTTATGTACCACTCTTCCATTCAAATATACAACATTTCTTTTTGCTTTTGTATATTCAATTATTTAGATGTTTTCATCATTTCGTCTCTCTGTCCAATTGTCCATTTTCAAACTCGTTCCAAAGCTTAGGATGATAGTTAGACATCATATTACATAATGTTGATATAAGTAACACAGCAGACATTGTAGAATATACAAACCACCAAACATAAACTACCAAATACCGTATAATAAAAGAAACACTATTGCGGTACATGTTGTAAATTACATGTAAGTCAAATCATGATCTATCACATATATTGAATACATGGAATAAATTGTCAAGAAGGATAGATAAATGCCATAGATTCAAAAAATATATTCATGGTATTATGCTCTTCAAGGGGAACAGAAGTGAGGCTGATATTGCTAAAGCAGCAATTCTCATATGTTTACGAAGCCCATTTTCACTGTCCTGCAGCATACGACTTTTATAAAAAGCGTTTAATATAATGAGCAGTCCAGAATAGAGGCGGGAGTCCCTGCTGTAAACATGATGACGGGTAAGTAAACAATGATGTAAGTACCATCATGTAAACTGTCAAACATTTTAACGCACAGTTGCTAAGACACTTGAACTTGAACTATATTGAACGAAAAAGGGCTGACTCAATAATGACTGCCTATCTACAATCTACATAGAGTCAATTTCAGTGTAGTCCCTCCAAGGTTAATTACAAGAGTTAAACTACATCGAAGTAATTAACTCTTACTGTTACATTGCACATGGTTGAGCTTTTCATTCTTCAACTGTAACCACTGGAACGTGATGCCATTGAGGCAGAACTATTTTCCATGTTCTACAGTGGACAGGAAAGGCGATTCGCTATCCCTAAGAGATAAACAGTCATGTTGAACAAGACCCAATCTCGCCAAAGAAGACAATATTGTCGAAAACCGTGGCACCAGAAACAGTGTGTTGCTGACGCGACAAGAATCTCATTAACATCGTAACTTTACATTCCAAAATTTGGCTCCTCATAACACATTGTTATATTATTTCTGTGTGAAGAAAACGTTGTACTAGCAAATCACCACTAAATATTTTAAAGCGTGATAAAGCTGCAATAATGGTATCTCGAGTTAAGAAATATTACAGTAGTAATGTTTTTCAGACTTTCGTGTTCTGAAAATATTTTCATTGTAATAGTGGTCTGAGATATAATGAAGCTTAGTATTGTATGAAAAGTGGTATTCATCACTATACTCACAACTCTCCATCTCCATGTAGCAATGTTGTTGATCCATTGGAAACTTTGCAAACTTCATTTGACAAGCTAGCGTCAGTGACACTCTGGAAATTAGTAGACGAAAAGTGAATTGTACACAGATAGTTCACTTCATTGATGTATGCTTGGTGACGACATGGTTCATAATTCATATTAATAAGCGAAAGGATTTATTGAACTTTAAGACTAATAGCAAATGGTAATAAATTGAATATGTATTATCTATTAAAGTACGATACAAAATATTGACAGTAGTGGTGGATTATTATTTTAAGAAAATGTCATTTGTTCATCATGGTAACTTTTGTACATAGATTGTATGCTCCCCGGGGAGTTGAGGAAAACTAAAGGGCCGTTGTGCCGTTGTGATCCGAGCCAGGTGTAATAATTGTAAAGCGCTTTGAGCACGGACTGTGAAAGCGCTATACGAGAACCCAACATTTTTATAGATGATGTGTCAGGTATTGTTACCCACCTACGTAAGCTTCTAACTCCTTAATTCAATCCTAAGATTGTGTTCTGAATTGTTTCTCAGGTTCTATTCACGTTGTGCTGAATTTGATACACTTCAATTAAATTATACGTGTACAAAGCTGAATTCCTCCAGCTATATGTACGAAACCGATCTGACCTTGAAATATAAGGTCAAATCTAAAAGAATGACGTTTCCCTAGACAATCATCCATTAGCAATTAATGGTGACCTCTTGAACGACATCCCAGTGTTTAATAGATTTAGAAACAAGTAAAAATTCACTGTACCTTGTACTTGAAGTTCAAGATAAGGATAAATATCATATGTTTTGCACAAAAGAGCTATTTTTATTTTGGTTAATCGAAATATACTAAGTTGTCGACTTTACGTTACTTTACATCAATGTTTTGAACTATATGCTTGCAATGGAACAACTTTTAGACCCCCCCCTCCCACCCCCATGTCTCTTCTTCAGACTGCAGTTCGGACCATTTTGTGTGTGTGTTCGTAAACCCTAGGAAAGAGTTAAATTTTGCAGCCAGGAATCCCCGGCAGGAACCTCTTTGTGATTCATGATATAAATATGGCCGGTATTAAGATCTAGTAACAGTGTTAGCTGTACGACCTGCCCATTAAAGTCAGAATTAACGTCAAACTTACCGAACACTGTAAAGGACATCACCGTTTGGAAAGAATCTAAGGAGAATGTTGTCTCTGGTGACATCGTGAAAGTAAGCAACCTTTTCATTTGTGAAAAACAAATCTGGTATCCATATTTTATCCAACATGAACGCTGACGGTGGAATGTGCTGTGATGTCTTGTTGAATCTGAGACGAGGATCATTCCAACGCATACGTAGAAAAATAGTCATTCCGAAGTCCTGCATACAATAAAAGTTAAAGAAATTACTCATGACACCTTTCACGTGAATAGGATAGTGTGGCCTTTCTCAATAATTTACAACTCCACATTTGAAAAGATGAGATAAACTTCATTTTAGATCTCTAACTTATTACTGTACTCACTTAAATGGAGGAGAGAGAGAAAGCAGTGGCCAGCATTTAATTAGAAGGAGACTGGTACTTTGATGGTACGAGAGAGAAATGGGAAAGTGGTTAATATGGACGAGCAAGCGGAAACTTTTACCACTCCGACTGAGAGTGGAACGGGCGCTTTCACTTTCCTGTCTAAACATGTTTGAGTAAAAACACATGTAAAATTAATGTAATCGTACAGAACACTTTAAATGATTGTTGAAAATTGAGTCATTGACTACACAAACCAAGTACTTGTTATGTGGCATGGAATAATCTGTAAACTACAAAGTGTAAAAGTGTTTTCATGCTTCGCTGATTACTTGAGATGTATTTTTATTTGGTTGATTGAACTACACAAATTGTATTACTAGCATTTCTTCTTCAATGTAAACCTACACTAGCTGTAACTGCGGTATCACATTTTCGGTCAGACAATCAACAAGATGATATTCACTGAAAATTGTCTAAGTCATAGTAATTTGAGGTCTATTTAATCTATACGTAGTGTAATAATAAGTTTGAATCATTGGGGTGCGGACCCACAATCAATTTGATTGGATATTGCAAAATACTGTGTGTGTACTGCTACACAAATATGTTTACCAATACGTTATTCAATATGTTTAGGAGGTACAATATCATAAGTAAGACATTTTTTAACAACACGTTACAGTTTTACAACCGTTCCAACTGCAATTAGTGCAGCTGTAAAGTGATATGGAAAATCACCTTTGGGAATGTTGTGAATTCAAGGATATAGCATACATCTTTATAGACAAGAATTGTTTAATACCTTTGCGAGTTCTTCCTCTACCGTACCGTGCAGTCCAGTCATTTTATGCCAAACAAATGGGTCAACCCGTCACTAATTGCAACAGAATTTATTTTTTCACCACATATCTCAGAAATGTCTACATAATAACATATCAAAAACCCTCCAAAATCCAAGTGGTGGAACAATGCTTAATTTGCATAAATCAAATATGGCCGACACTATTTTGTAGTAGATGAAATGGTTGATTTGCGATGGAGATCATTCCTCGTGCCCTTTTCTTCAGTTTGTTTCAGAAGGTTGGGATTAACTTGCGCAAGCAGTCTTGCACCGAACATAAAGATGTGTGTACAGTTGTATTAAGCACAGTAAAATAAACGAGTCCCAAGCTATCGTGATGACATAGTCATTATTTTTAGAGGCAGTGTTTTCAGCAATGAGTAGCTATAGGGAGGAACACTCTGTATTCTGTATACAATACATTACACGAGCCTATTGTCTATCAAAATGTACTAAAAGTAAACATTTTGAATCACCTTTAAAAAGGTCTTGGTGGTAACGTTTATTTCATATTCAATGAAAAGGAAACCAGGCAGTACAATTGAATCGGTTCATTTCCAATACAACAAGCGTACACAGTATTCTGTATTCTTCAATATTCATTATAGCGATATCTGCTTGCTGCAAAACACCGACTATATCATGGTAGTGCAAGTGTAACACACTGTCGGTGACAACAGTATGGTTCTGTTTTACAAAACAGTGTCTGTTGTGGCTCTGCTATTCTGTAATGACTCAGCTATTGCAGTGTTTTTCTTCTGCCATTTGTCATTAAACCTCATTATAATACTAATTTATTTTGGAAAAGATGACTTGTAATCTCGAAGGGGTTCGGTAGATGTTTATTTATTCCTTTTTTTAGTTTTTCAAATCTGCATGACATCTTCTGTGCTAGCACGTCTTTACTCATCGGGTTACAATAAACTACCTATTCTATCACCGTTCCTCTCCTCCTGACACTATCATTCTTCCGACATATGGGATCAGTTCCCCTGACTTTTACGTGTACGATATTCCAACTTTCATATGATCCCTGTTGCTAGTATTTCGTTCATGTCACCCAAGGGGGATTACTAACGGTAACCATGCCCGCAGGAAGGATTTTACTTTGAGTATTGAATGTCCCGCTAGTAGACAAATTATTGTTTTAAGAAACCTGCCTAAGGATACCCTGCATATTTTACATATTGCGTGGGTTGATGTCATATACAAATGTAACTGTCGATGTGCATGCAACTTACCAGCCATTATCTCGGTCTATCGATGTATACTATCCAGCAAGCGAATTTTAGATTGAGTCATTAGATCTTGAAAAGTACAAAAGTTTGGAATAGCGAATAAAGCAAAATTGCCAGCAAAGCTATACGTATTGTTTACATCACAACAACAACAACAACAACAACAACAACAACAACAACAACGAAACTGTAGGATGGACATTCGTTTATATGTAAACGAGTGAGTGCTTACTTTGTATGTAAATCGGTTAGTAGTAAATTTGCATAATAGACTACCAATTGGCTGAGTTGGTGGGAAGCAAGTAATCGGAATTTGCATATACTATAAAATGGACAATGTGGCCAGTTATGGACTGTGTAACCAATTTCCTGTTGCCCAGCTATGAACAAGTACCAGTTGCATATAATAATTTATATTGGGGCATGAGGTGTCGCCGTTGGCTTTGTTTGGGATGCAAGTGTTAAGTGTACAGTTATGAAGAAACGACAACCACACAAAGTCTGAGTTTGCAATGTTCACATCTATATTTACAATCTGCACAAGAGATACGAATACATAAACAAATACTCAATACATACAATTACATACATCAAACATCTAATAAATACAATAAGTGTTATCAATTAATCGTAATCGATCTGGACAGTATGCTTTGATGGATTAATGACTTATGCCAAGTATATAAATAGTTCAATATTCATATACTTCAGTTAAATACAATAAATTCTAACATCTACTTAAATTAATTTCCAATGAATTCTGAGTCTCGTCGAGGTAGGATACCGGCTTCTCAAAATCTCAATTTAGAATGCAACGCTTCAATGAAATACTTGTAGGAAACTCGGGATATTCCAACGTAACACTCTATAAATTCAATCTAGATTCTATTATTGTTCTAAAGTCTTCATTCACCAATCAAGGTACTCAAAATCAGAGGTTAAGTATCAATGTATCCTAATGATTTAAAGTCAGTAACTTGTACGATTCAACTCCGAAATCAGGAATTACAAAATTCAATAAAGTTAATCAATTATTCAATGGGATTAATGTATTCAGTGGCAGTATAATTAATCCATAATTCAGTTCAACTGTATCAAGAATCAAATACAAACTAATTAATTATACAATGGAATTAATGTATTCAATGACAGTATAATTGATTCATAGTTCAGATCAACTATGTCAGGAATCAAATACAAACTAATTAATTATACAATGGAATTAATGTATTCAATGACAGTATAATTAATTCATCATTCAGATCAACGGTGTCAGGAATCAAAATTGTTTATATCATCTGTTACAACTGCAATGCCTGCTCTTGCTGTGATGAACATACGACTTGGCTGTGCTATGCTACAGGAATCCAGTATGGAGAAATTCTGAACACCTTGCTAACATTTACAAGCTAAACATAGTATCTCGATTGTGAACCGTGTGTGGGACAGAACATTTCAACTGTGTGAAAAGTCTACGATTTGTGTTTTGTGCGATATCTACTGACTGACAGTTAAAAGTTCGTGATTTAACACAAGACAAAGAGATCCAGACTTATGTCGAACTCTGTGAAATTACATATTCTAGTTCTTAGATTTAGTCAACTAGCAGTTTTGTTGTACAAACATTACATTTTACTTTTACGTTACTAAGACCTGTTCGAGTTAAACATGTGACCTATTGTGTATGGTCGTGTTCTTTCCTTTCCCCCACTTGAGGTCCCACCCATCCTGTACTTCATAAAAACTAGGCTTTCATAATACAGTCAGACTTTACATTATATGGATTAAATTTAGCTGATAAGAAAAAACCAGACCTTAGATTTGGAGAACATTTGACATTGAAAATCGAATCGCAGACTTTGACCATAAATTTTTTTCATGATATTTTATGAATTCTCTCAAAAACGTACAAATTGTGAAGTTTGGTGCAAAAATAGCCGACATTTGCCCATTCTGTTTGCATGAAAATTCATTTTGAAGTTTGCTAAGTCTAAAGAATATCAGCCAAGACAGGGCTCAGACATTAGTTGTGAATAGATGGGGGCATAGACAGACGCTTATGTGGATGAACTTATTCCTATAGCCCATTTGGACAGTGTCCGTTTCATTTGATGCGGCACAGCATATTTTATCAAAATCTAGCGCTGCTATGCGATTCAGATTCTTTTCGCAAAAAATAGGTTTTATGTTAAGGAAACTAACATCAATGAAAATATCCAGTTAAATAGTACTCTCATTGTATCATCATCATCATCATCATCATCATCATCATTATCATCATCATCAACAACAACAACAACAACAATAATAATAATAATAATAACAACAACGGTTATTGAGTTGGACTCATGACTTGGTATTAAATGATGGTAGCAACGATTGCTAAAGGTCAAATAAGAATGCCATATGGGCGACATCCCAGAGTCAAATCGTCAACACTAATTGAGCTATTATCATACATTCTCATTTTTAATAACTTAAAGCTAATAAGTTTAAACCATGGGATTATCACCCCTAGTTTATGTTTAGGAATATATGATGATGTACAAAGTGAACGCCACAGGTTCACAATATTAGCTAAATTCACCTTCTTGGCAAATCAATGTCGATTTAATAATTGCAGAAAACATAGAGGGTGGTGATTGGCTGTAGCTTTAGGTCATATCAGGACGATATCCATACCCTTTTAAAACGTCGTACTTTGCTTTCTGATATTTTGTAATGGTGCCTTTAGTATACCCACTGCCGAAGGGTTTCCCCACTTCGCACTTTTAGTCTGTCTGTGTCTGTCTGTCTGTCTGTCTGTCTGTCTGTCTGTCTGTCTGTCTGTCTGTCTGTCTGTCTGTCTGTCTGTCTGTCTGTCTGTCTGTCCCTTTCCGTTTTGCTCCCAAAGACTTTAAAATGTGTAGGTTGTTAACTTACATCGTCATGTAAGCATAAAGGTGACGTGTAGGATTGTGTGAATTATTAGGAAGCACCAGTCGGCCCACTTCCAAAGAATATTCAGTGGTTCGAAACCAGCAAGAAACAAAGTATTGAACAATTATCTTCCACTTTAAATTTTAGAAAACTGAAATGGTGACTCTCGACATTAATTGTGCTCTTAAATTGTAATGGTATCTAAACTTAGATTTTGTACTATCACATCATTTCTCTCCGATGACGGCAAAGTTTAATCAGACGATAATCAGGAAGTGAGTAACAATGCAAGATAACTCACGTGATTAAATAGAATTAATCTTAAAGATCAATTGGAGAATGTGTAAGATAGCACAAAAAGTTTTCGCACAGACAAGCAATTTTCTTACTTGTCTTTGGTTTTCGGTATTGACAATGACAATGGTAATGGTTTTGATATGTTACAGTCAATTACTTTATGTGACTTATCAAATTGTAGGTTATAAAGCAGCCTCTGGTGAACCTAATGGAATCCACCATACGTTTAATTAATACGTCAGGCAGTCTGTTTAAGTTAACCTCACGTGCAGCTCTCAAGGGACGAAGATACCATGACTTTATCCATCAATCTGAAGAGCCCTAATGATGGTACAACCTAGATATTAGAAGTCAAAATCATCAAGGAAGTATGGCGCCAGTTGTATTTTCTGAAAGGGCTTGCCTAGTATAAAACTTGATATTCTACTTACCATCGTTACTTCTTTAATACTGTCAAATCTGCTGATGTGAATATCAACAAAAATATCCGTTGGCGGACCTTAAAAATAAAGTGATTACGTCACTGTTTTGTCATCGTATTTCAGCGACAATTTCGATTTCAAATTAATACATTTACTACTTCATAAATCCAGTTGTGTACGATTGTTATTCAAAAGAGTGAAGTTATTTCATAACACAGAAGCAACGAACTCTGGAAATATACTGTAGATACAATGTTCAAACGACAGTAGATGCATTGTTCAAACGACAGTAGATACATTGTTCAAACGACAGCAGATACATTGTTCAAACGACAATAGATACATTGTTCAAACGACAGTAGATACATTGTTCAAACGACAGCAGATACATTGTTCAAACGACAATAGATACATTGTTCAAAACGACAGTAGATGCATTGTTCAAACGACAATAGATGCATTGTTCAAACGACAGTAGATACATTGTTCAAACGACAGTAGTTGCATTGTTCAAACGACAGTAGTTGCATTGTTCAAACGACAGTAGATGCATTGTTCAAACGACAATAGATACATTGTTCAAACGACAGTAGATACATTGTTCAAACGACAATAGATACATTGTTCAAACGACAGTAGATGTATTGTTCAAACGACAGCAGATACATTGTTCAAACGACAATAGATACATTGTTCAAAACGACAATAGATATATTGTTCAAACGACAGTAGATGCATTGTTCAAACGACAATAGATGCATTGTTCAAACGACAGTAGATACATTGTTCAAACAACAGTAGATACATTGTTCGAACGACAATAGATTCATTGTTCAAACGACAGTAGATGCATTGTTCAAACGACAGTAGATGCATTGTTCAAACGACAGTAGATGCATTGTTCAAACGTAAAGGTGAAATTTCTGGATTACGTACTAGATTAAATGAACTACTTTTGCGGGAAAATCAATCTGTCATAAATATTTATCTTTTAACCACAAAACTACATGTTCCAATATATTGACTTCTTCTGTGATAGATGAAGACTCCGTTAAATTCATGATAAAAACTGGAACAACGTAACGAGTTGCACAATAAATACAATCTGAACATTCATAGACTCAACTTACCGTCAAAGTTGGGTCGCAAACGTCTGTCATATTTCTCCAACAGCACATCTAAGAAGAACGTTGTAGATTTCATATCGTGAGCATCATGAGAAGGCTCTTTCTCCTCCGTCAAACTGCAGGTTATCAATAAAATCAGAACGGTAATTGTTGCTGTTAACATCATGAACCGTTGAAATCCCGAATGACTTAACCCGGAATATTCTTTTGTTAAAATGATATTTTCGTGATCGTTGATGGCAATCTGGTATGGGACCCTCTGATCACAACGTTATCAATCAAGATATCTATAACTGTCGGCTAGTAGAAGTCTCAGAAATAATCTCTACTCAGACTTCTGCTCTAGAAACCCATTGTGAAATGGTCAAAGTTTTGGCATACACTGACGTTAAACTAACGATGCAAATATCGTTTCAAAACTGCGCATGTGCGATTACAAATGAATATTGTCATCTTTAGATGAACACATTCAAATACGACTCGCAAGGGAATTCTTTGATTTTGAGGTTCGTTCATACCTGGTAACATAAACACATTAAGATACAAGTCAAAATTCAATAAACTTTCTAATGCATAAATGTATGTATAATAATCGCAAGCGACAATTCCATCTGATAGAATTTGCACTGTACAGACAAGTTTATGGTAATTGATCAATTGCTTGACATTAATTTAACGTATCCAAGTTAAATTGACTCTGAATGGAAATAACACAATGCAATGTGATAGGCCGACAAGTAACCAAATCTTTGATGCATAAAACGAAAACGCATTTTGAAAACTACATTCAACAATTATCTAGAGAGGACATTTGGATATATTTAGTAACCAATCTGATTAATTGATGTCTACAATCTATCACCACAAATAACGATTTGAGTAGTCTCCATTGTCGATGTACAAATTATCCCAATAAAGTAAAATCTGATAATTGCGGTAAATAAAACACGCTTTCAGATCATACCACGTACCGTCATTTAAATGATAACATTCGTAATGAGGAAAATAGTAACTAGGCTAAGTGCAAATACAATGCATGAATAATAGATGCCTTGTTAAGGTGATAATACGGCTATCTTGATATCATATCTGACACTTCTTTTCACCAGAAAGAGTATCAAGTTAGGTGAGAAGATGTTATCTACTCAAGATAACAATCTACGTTGAAAGATGCTGCCACTGTGTTAGTAAATCTTAAATAGCGTGAAGCGGTGACTACAGCTTCATGTTTGAAAACACTTGCACGTGATGGGGAAATGCTGAAATATCATCTCCACTTTCACGACGTTCTACCAAAGTCAACTCCGTCCTCGACTCTGAAGTTAGTTTAGTAGGTACTGTACTGCTTTTACACTTAGAACGTACGTGTGACGGGATGGGATGGGGTGGGAGAGAACGTTTATTAGTTATACTAATTGCTACTAAATGAGTCATGACGTGCGCTCACATGCAAAACATGAACACTAAAACTAATACAGACAAAATATTCAAGAGGATAAGCCTACCCCCGAAGACACCTTTGGTTTGGAGATGGTTTTTGCTAGCGTTCGCATTTACTCTCACGACGAGATGTCGTATGTCCTTCTACTTGAGGTATTTTCAAAACGACGTATTACGAGAGTGACTTTCTATCCCAGTTGTTGTTTTCATTACTCTCCGTTTATGTGTGACAACAACAACAACAACAACAACAAAAACAACAACAAAAACAACAACAAAAACAACAACAATTATTATTATTATTATTATTATTATTATTATTATTATTATTATTATTATTATTATTATTATTATAATAAAAAAACATTTCAAATGAAGTGTGTTCATAGGTGTGACCACTTTTTGTCATAAAATCGGTACAATTTCTCCATATCTAATTAGCAAGTTTATTCATAAATATTTGCTCTGCGACTCTGATGTCAACGGCAATATTTGGGTGCACCGAAACATTACTTTTCATGAAATCAGTAATTCAATTTTCCTAAACTGCTATGTGAAAGATTTAAGGTTAACAGTAACAATTTTAAGGTAAACATGTTGTAGTTAGTATTATAACAGAACTAATTAATTAATTGAAAAAGAATGTCACAGAAAAAAAATGTGGTCTATGTCCTTTATAGATGAAAATCCAAACTAGCGAGGATGTGTTCTATTCAAGTTTCCAAGCAGCGATTTTGGAAACAACTACTCTATATTCACATTGTCACTTGACTCTTCCAGCTATCATCATGATATGCCCGTAGACTGTTAATGTGTGATCAGTAGTTAATTGTAAAGCACCATATGTGATTTAGGGATGGGAAGCCATTTGCGTTTATTCAAAATAACAAATTCTAAGTGTGCACCTTGGCGGAATAGTACACTCTCTACCAGCTGAGACCTGCAATATTAAGTGAGCACAGACGAGTGATAAAAGAATTCTAATGTTCTCTTCACTGGCACTGTAGCATTCTAATTCCACACACAAGACTTTTCCATAATGGAACAATAAAAATATGCCATAGATAAAAGAAGGGGGAAAGGTTAAATATGAAGAGGTTTACTGTTGTCTTTATGACACAGGTCAGTATGTATGACATTACATAATTACATTAAAAGAACAGAATACAGTATAACAAGTTGTAAAATGTCGTTGAAGCTTATAAGGCGTCCATATCAAATTCTTTTCTAAAATCCATAGCATAGATTCAGCTTAGGAATTTGACCTCATCAAAAGATGAACTGTGTAGGTAAACGCTATGAAGTCAATATTAGGAAAGAAATGTAGATTTAGTTATTGGACAATTATATATTTAATTTAAAATCATACTATATGTTATGACACATTACATGGGAGTTATTGTTACATTCTCTTGCAATATCATGTTACAGATGACGAAATTAAACACACAGCATACAAACAAGTACTGTATACTTATAATTTCCATAAGAAATCAAATCTGAATGCAAATATATTGTACGTCTTATTGATAACATATACGAATAGTCCATGACATTGTTGATGTATAATGAAATATTTTCACTGTCTTATGTGTAAAATCGCCCTTATTTTTTCTATACACCAAGGTTTGAAATAAGGCCGAGGCTTAATCTGATCTTTGATGATTATCTGTGTGCTTAGACGAGTGAGCCGTCATGCCCAAGCACCTTAGAGCCGTCATGTTCAAGCACCTTACATCGCATGACCTCTCTAACATACAGAGCTATAAAAGTGGCAAATCTGACTTGGAAGAGGCTTGTTATTGACTGCAGCGAAGAATTATGAGGAAATAAAAAATGTAAGAAGCTTCATGCCGCTTGAAACAATGGCCTCGTCCCGGTGTACAGTGAGCTGCTATAGAGATATATTGCAAATTCCTATTGCTCTATTTAGAGAGGTCGCGCGCATAATACAGAATTGGTGAACATGGTTTTTAGCTAAGCATAAAGAAAGAAGCTAAGATGATAAGACCAGCTTCACGTTAATTTATTTTGTTCATCTTAATCAGCGATATATTTTACATTGCAATACTAAATTATATCACGGTATGCTCTCACTGTATGGTGATATTCAATATTTAGTGGAGTAAGTTAGGGAGCCTTCAGTATTTAGTGGAGTAAGTTAGGGAGCCTTCAGTATTTAGTGGTGTAAGTTAGGGAGCCTTCAGTATTTAGTGGCGTAAATTATAAGTACATATTACACTTTAATACATTTTACAACAATTTTAGACAGGTAAATTTGATTATAACAGACTCTTAAATCTGTTTCACTTTGTCTACAAACGGATCTCAAATACTCTTGAATAATATGTTACTTATTGTGTAGACTACCGAGAAGATTTGAAGTCAACTGTACCTACTGTCACTGATTATGTAGACAATGTTGGCGCGAAAACTATACACTGTACAAACTACCAAGATATTTTATTTTCAACTGACCGAAGCTCAAAATAGAAAGGGTTTCATAGTACTATGCATTGCACAGATTACCTAGCTTTGTCGTAGTCACCTGTCTTTGCCACTTATAGACTTCGTTTGCATATAATACAATTCAGTGTGTAGACTAACTGAGAATATCTCCAGTTATCATAGACTGCAAAACTGAGAATATTATATAATGTAAACAATACCTGGGATATGTATCAGAGATTATTTGCATCAGTGGACGTGCAAATCAATTGGCACAATAGCACAATAGAGGAAATATTATGCAAATGAGCGCGCGATTTTTACAGCAAATCACGTGTATTTTTTATTTACAATGGATAGATATATTATGATAACATAAATCTTTGCCGCATGAGTGTTAAAGTGGGTAGCCATGGTATTTATACTATGGGTGGGTGTAGATACGTAGTCAAAATGTTTTCTGTAACATCGTCACCTATAATACTCGTGTAAGTATGGCCAAGGCCACATAGAACACCTCGAGTACTCGTGTAAATAAACTAATCGAGTGCAATTTATATATACGCCACAATGGTACTCACGTGTCATGGGAGTTCTGTTATATTAATGTTCACTACATATGATTTAATGTCAACTGTTACTATAATAATAATACTAAACAATCTTTGATTTATAGGCATCCGATGCTCGTTGGATACACCTTTCGAAAATACTTAACATGTGTCCAATGAGTATTGGTGTTGTAGTTTCTAAAATTAAAAGAAAGTGAATATTTTTGAGAAATATTGATATTCATGTATCTGTAATTCTGCTATTATTATTCCTTTCCTTGTTTTGATAATCTAGCGACTCTGAGATGAGTCAGTTAATGTATGATTCTCGCCCATAACACATACGACGGAAAAGTAAGAAAACATACTGAAGAGTGGCTACAAACTAAAATCCGTGAACTGGTGTCCTCAGAGAATTTTTTACATGTACAATGCATGCATAAGGTATCAATCATGTCAACACTTCTCTCTTTTTCCTCATCTTGAAATCTGTTAATTTACATAGATAAGGCGCACATGCCATCTCTCATCATTCTCAGATAGCTGAGTTCAGGTAGCAAAGCCGACAAACGTAAATTATATGACACATACTGTGTGCAATCTTGACAGTACTCCTGTTTTCTCCATTTAACTGTGTCAAAATAACACACAGTCTGCTATCTGTATATCCGGTGATCAAAACTGTTGCCTACTTTGTCATTTTGCCGACCACATTATTCCTAAATCTCGTGATATGTATGTACTACTTACCATTTTAAAATCATGTATATCGCTTTACTAAAAATCCACAGCATAGCTTAACCTCCTACATAGCTTAACCTCCGTCCTAAGTACAAAGATGAGGCCTAATACAGAAAGTTTAGTTCCAGTTATCCGACACCACCTAGTTTTTCACGCCGACCCTAAACTTTTTTCTTACGCATTGGAGGAGATAGATAGATAGATAGATAGAAATGGATAGATAGATAGATAGATAGATAGATAGATAGATAGATAGATAGATAGATAGATAGATAGATAGATAGATAGATAGATAGATAGATAGATAGGTAGATGGATGGATGGATAGATAGATAGATAGATAGATAGATAGATAGATAGATAGATAGATAGATAGATAGATAGATAGATAGATAGATAGATAGATAGATAGATAGATAGATAGATAGATAGATAGATAGATAGATAGATAGATAGATAGATAGATAGATAGATAGATAGATAGATAGATAGATAGATGGATAGATGGATGGATGGATGGATGGATGGATGGGTGGGTGGGTGGCTGGGTGGGTGGCTGGCTGGGTGGCTGGCTGGGTGGATGGCTGGGTGGATGGATGGATGGATGGATGGATGGATGGATGGATGGATGGATAGATAGATAGATAGATAGATCGTGAAGTCAAGAAACTGAAATCAACTTAAAAAGACAAACTTTTCTTCCAATCTGTAATGGCTGTACATATGATAAGAAGAAACCAATAACACAGAGACCATACGGAAAACAACGGAAAACATAACTACCTGAGCTAGACACTCACATATGAAAAAAAACATTAAAAAAATAAGATAAAAAATCTACCTACCCCACATATTCTAAAATTGAATGTAATCGGAACCACACAATTTCTTTTCTGCCTGAGCATTGGTCAAATTCCAATAATTCTCCACTAAGTCACGACCGAGAGAGGTGCTATCGAAAATCTCTACAATTCTGTCAACGCCAATACGAAGGAGATTTACAGATATGCAGATAGCGCTTTCTGCTCCTTAATCTCATATATTTCGTTAATGTGTCTGAGTCGAGGTAAGGTAATTCCGAACGGGCCGTCACGTCATGAAATCCCTACTTACGGTTTAAACCTTCCGATGACATAATTATCTACAATTTGCTCCGCAAGTATTATTTGTTAACAATGAAATGACTAATTTACTCTCCTTATAAGAAGTATACACTTACAATAAGTCTAAGAAGTGTTTGGCATATTGCACTTAAAGCTAAATGTCACCTCATAGTTGGTCTTGACAGGACAATGTCACCATAGCGACACCCCTCTGACGTCACCATGACGATACCGAGCTGAAAGTCATCCATCTTGTCATAAAGCCATGTTTTATCAGCTTAGACTAAATAAAACCAGATTTAAAATTTAAGGGACTGAGAATATTAACAGGGTGTACACTGAAGAGATCATTTGATTAGTTCCAATACATATTACAACAGGGAGCGAGATTCTGAACTACCGTATACGTAATACACGATCCTTAATGTAATTGCTACATCCCTTAATTGGTAAATTTCGCTAATTATGCAAATAGTTCATTAAGATAAAAACCAGCAAGCTTTGTAGGAAACATGCACTTTGTTATCAATGTCCACAAATTATATGACATTTCAAAATCTTTAACCTGTAACTGAAAATCACTACTTATGCCAATTTGAATTTCAATTCAAAGCTTCATCAAAAATATTTATAGGACACATGATTTTTGATCATCAATATATACACCATTTATGTGAGATTTTAAGCTTGAATTATAAGATACTGTAGAATTATAAAAAATCATGAATTATGCAAATGTAATTAACATTCAAAGCTACATCAGCAATCTTTGTAAGACACATGCACTTTGTTATCACCAATGTATACACTGAATTATATGAGATTTGAAGCATGTATTCCAAAAAATATTGCCTAATTGCCGAAAAACATGAATAATTTGCATAGTCAATGGAATTTACCAATTATGTCATAGGTCATCCAGGCTGCTGCTCAGAATCTGATAACAAAGGGAAAGGTACGCATTGGCTGTTTGACTATTGAATTCTCTTTTCAGTATAAAACATATAGTGAGTTTGTATCAAGAAAAGGCAGACTCGACTTTCCTCCACACTTTAGTGCATTATACACTTTCCTATGCAGACAATGCGTGGAGGAACAACAATACAAACCTCGTGCTTTGTCCTCACACAGGCGGAACATGTTTCGTTTGTAACATTTATGAAAAAAATGTCAGTTTGTATCAAGAGAGGGTAGTGTCTGCTTTCTTTCACACTTCAATGCATTTACAGTTTCCTATATGGAAAGTACGTGGAGGTGGAGGTAAAACCAATCAAAACTCTCGTGTGTTTTGTCCTTACATGTAAGAATATTGTCTCGTTGGCAAGAATAATGAATAATGTCTCTTGACATAAACAACAACTATCATACCTAAATAATTTGTTATAAGACAAAGACTGTCGACATTCGTTGATTCCATCTTCGAGCTGTAGAGGAATTATCAAGGGAGACATATATGAAATATAGCTCAAAGGATCAACTTTCAACCGATGTTCTTTTTTATTTATCGAACCCTTGAGCTTCTCAGGTAATTCACATACGTGGATTCATAGTTTGAAAAGCAAATAAATTTGCGAACAAGATCTTGAATATATTAACTTCTAAAGAGATTACATTTCACTCAGAATCAAATATTGCTTAAATGCAGGGACTGTGAAAAGTAATCAGTATTTTAGAAACGTTGTAAAATTACTCCATGTATATCTGAGACCCAAAGTCTGGATACAGGCACATATGATTACCTCGTTCCAACGAAATGTTAGTGTATATATTATAATGGGTTCGCTCCGTCTATACGATATATGGATTTCCAGCAATGCATTTTGCCTCATCTGTAGAACGTATGGATATGTGTACACTTGTATGTCTCATGTATTTTTGATTCCTTTTTATACTTTACTTTTGTTCCTCGGACAGGATGTAAAATAGAGGTCCCGTGTATCGGAGTGCAATTCCCAATGCACGTTAAAGTACAATCTACAACTTTCGTAAAGTGTAGGGTGAAAACCTGTTGTTGTGTTTTTTAAACCAGTCTATGTCCATTTTCCTGTAATTGTTCTTAGATTCCTTGCCGTCTTACATTTTTTGTTATTCTGAGCAGCAGCAAACCAATTTGCTTGGCCAATTAGGAGATATCTTTGTCATTTATTCCTGAAGTGGCTATTGTTCGCAATTGCACTACATATACAAAAAAAAATACAAAAATACGTCCGTAATACATCATTTCTATTCTCAGACATGCAATATCCTATTTCTTTCAAACCTGGCACAAAGGTGACATGTCATATGGGACATATGCACGTCACATCGTTTTGCGACATATGCAAATTTGACCGAATGGTGGCCATGTTTGTAGTTAAAAATCAATGTTTACAGCATAACTACAAAAACTATCATACATAGAGACTCCATTCAAGTGCCTACCTCTATTATTATTATTTTTAAGACATTGAACTTTGACCTTGACTTTCAGGGTCAATTGACAAAATCCAGCCATTTCTTGTCTACACTTTGCAGTATTTAATTTGTTTGTTGCCAATTTCTTTTAAACCATGTCCATATATAGGTAATATAGATATCACAGACACCTTTTTAGTATTTTTTGTAATTGAGCAACATAGCTGTAAAGTATTTGAGAGAATGTGTCTTCTACGAATACTTGTTTATCATTGAGACAACGAAAAGGAAGATCACCACATGCTGCAACATATAATCCACACCCTGATTCTGCAATATTTTGCAACGTCGTTTGATTGTGCTGGTATGATATATGACAGTTGTGTCTTGATGTCACATGATGTCAAATGGTTTATAGATTAGGATATATTACCCCATCCCCCCAGTGAAATGTACATAAAACAATGTACACATGACCCTATGGCTAGTAATCACACTGTGTATTTTGTCATGAAATATACACAACGCAATTTACATTTGACCCTATGGCTAGTAATCACACTGTGTATTTTGTCATGAAATGTACACAACGCAATTTACATTTGAACCTATGGCTAGCATTAGTAATCACAGTGAAAATATTTTTATTTATCTTTTTTTTTTAGAAATGTACACAATTGTACACATGACCTTATGTCTAGTAAATCACACTGTGTGTTTTGTCTTGAAACGGGACACATTTATTCTTACACTGAGATCAAATTCCCTCTTTGACGGATTCATTTCAATCAACTACTAACTGCACTGTTTGTCAAGATTTGTTGAAATTTATTGGCGTTGTTGACTGATGTAGTGTCATAAATGTGTGATTGTTGGGTGAGATATTATGATGTTTGGTCGACGAATTATTGTCGTCGCACCATCAACCGAAGCATTTCGCCTGACTCTTAAAATAGTAAATACATATGGACGAGATTCAATGCGTGGCAGTCCAAATACACATTAAAAATGAAACACTTTTGAAACAAAACAAAGAAAGTGAGAAACGGATTTCTGAAATAAATATAATCGAATCTCTAGTATCAGATATTTATAATACGTACAACATATTTAGTAATAATCTTCAAAATGTTTGCCGGAGGTCACTTTATCAGGTTTCAATCGACACTTTCGTATATCTGTAATAACTAAAATATAGTCTTTTCGTCCAAGGCAGGATTTGAAAACCTTATCGCCATGATTGCAAGATGGTGACGTCACAGGTGCATGTCTACGCATAATCGTCCATCGCCAAAATTCGTGATAAATCTTAATTCACCAACGATCCACTATTGTTATCTCCCTTATTAAAGGGAGTGTTATCTTATGCTTCTATGTGTCTATGTGTCATAAAAATCACCATAACTAAGCGCACATGTCATATACAGCCAGTTGGCCTAGTTTTTAGTGTTAAAGAGTGATTTGCATAATTACTGATTTTTAGTAATGAAGTCATACTTACTTCAATACTTCAAATTCCGCAAGATTTGGTAGATACATCAAAAATAATTAGCATGAATTGATCTCTAAGGTCTGCTTAGTTTTTAGGAGTAATTTGCAAAAGTAAGTTGCACAGTTGATTTGCTTTGGTAATTAGGCTATATATTAAAAATGCAAGTTTCAAATTCAGTATAATTTGGCACTGACATCAACATACCATAACAAAGCACATATGTCATATAAAGCCTGTTGTCATAGTTTTTATTTTTAATGATAAATGTGCATAATTAATAATTTTCGGCAAATGATAAATGTGCATAATTAATAAGATATAGCCTAATTGCCGAAAATTATTAATTATGCACATTTAACTGAATGTCTCCCGTAAGGGCAAATTATAGGGTTTTGCTCCTAAATGAAATGCTCCTAATTCTTATTAAGAATCTTAATAAGAATGAATTCAAACAATGTGTGTAGGAGCAAAACCCTATAATTTGCCCTTAAGGGAGGCATTCACTTTAGATCTGGTTATTTTAGTATCATGAAAAACAAAGAAAAAAGTGCTATCTTTACAGATTTAAAAAATATATATCATAAAATGATTAGATGACCGATAACCTTGAATTGGTAAGAGTGATATGCAAAGTTTTATTATGATTAATCAACCAATCAATCAAATTATCGAACCATAAAATTCCAGTCAGGAGAAATAATGTGGTGTAGACGTTTTAACTACGAAATGTCTGTTTTTCCATGAATCTTGATATAAGATGCTTCATCACCTCGGGCATTCTCGTGAATAAATCGATATAAGTGCTTTTATGTTTCTCAGCACCTCGTCCATTCACTAATATGTTTGAAAAAAGAATCATTGGAAATCTTTGCATGCTATGTATTTAGTTTAGTTGAGAAGGTTACACCAACTATTCAACATCAGTTTTATTTATTTATCAGTTGCTTTATTTTCACCACTATGTCCGCATTCCCTTAATCGTAGCACAAAGGTATATCAAATCTACGAGGTTGTGTTCTTAGACAAGGCAAAGCCACGCTTATGTACCACTGTGTTCCATTAAAGTCTTCCGTGATTTGAAACTAATCTTCTATATATCATCCGAGCTACACTGCCTCCTGCACCTGTGTTCATCGGATTATTGTTTCAACATTTGAAATATACATGACGACGTGAAGTGATGGAGGAGAGACTTGGGTATACAGCATACTCAACTGATGAGCATTGAAAAAGGCTTGGAGAAAAAAAGATTTCCGATCAGCATGTGACTGACTAAAAAATTTAACACACTCTCGACATGTCTTTTAACGAATAAGGAAGTTTAAAGTTGCTCATGCTTTGTTATGCATATGGATTGACATTTCTAGACGATGCAATATATATATATAATTTCATTCTTCTTTCGCCGAGTAGAGTGCTCGATCACCTTGGAGAGCTATCATACATAAAAATGAAAGAAGACGAGTCTGATATTACATTGTGGAAACTGGTGAAACGGTCCGTAGTGTGAATCCACAATGTAATATCAGACTCGTCTTCTTTCATATATATATATAATCATCATATATGGCAAGACAAGTGTAGATTAATCAATTTCACCTTGAATGAATTAACATAAAGTAGTTTCCTTGTCATGCTAGTACAGGAAGAGCAAATAAAGGATAAATGGTTTGCAAGGTGGATAATGGCAGCGTATATCTTACCGGTACGGATATTGGCAGCTGTAAAAAATACATTAAACAACATTTGCGATGCATTTCTCTACCACTCTGTTTCTATTGTGGGACAACAATTGACTAGTTTATGGCAAATAGTACATGTAATTCATATTTAAGATCGTTTGTAAATTTAATAAAATAAAGTGATGAAATGTAGTTGTTTGGAATTTGAACTTTTGTTTTATGTGGTATTTACTTACGGGTTTTATACACGGCTTTTTCAGTGACATAAATGATGTTAACGTCTTTCCTTGCTATGATGCATTATAAACAACGGACAGTCTGTATGAATATGTATGAATGTCAATTTATTTTGTAGATATCAAATCGAGATACGTTTTTCAGCTTTCGGACATGGAATAGCAATACTTGCTATTGTAGAGAGATATTTGAACGCCGTGTGCTTACCATTCCATCGACTGTATAACATCTGAAAGGGTATCAAGGTGTTTTGAAAAAAATATTTTCTATGAATAAAATGATGCTGCGTAGCATAATAATTGTTTAAGCTTATGTAATAACTCTTTTTGTATTTTTATACGTTTTCCAAAACCCTACAACTCGGACTTCTATCGAAAACTATGTGGAAAAGAAGCAAGTGGCACTTGTTTTACATATTTTTAGTGTTAATGTTGTGAATGTCATACGATTATCTACGTGTGCTAATACATCTACAGATCTAAGGATAGAGTCATATTATAATTTGCACCATTATGCACACAATGTGTAATAGCGCAACCTAAGACACAAAGATTAAATTGATATCATGTACCGTTGGCAAAATAGCTGTACAACATTCGCGGTCACTTCAAAGCTACTTGTCTTCTCGTACGAATTTGCAAAGTATTACGTGACCAGTTTTATATTTTTTCTTGAAATTATCCTGGTATCCATGGTCAAAGCTGTTTCATACGCTCTAATAAAACGGAATTACGAACTAAGCAAGCCTTTCGATGTATATTGAAACAATTTAATATATTATCGAGTAATTTGTAGAAATTTTGAATTCAACTGCCACCCAACCTAGTCCAATTCCACGTTTCATTTGTCTGCTAGTCTGTGTAGAACTCGAAACTCATGTGGAAACTCTAGCATAGCTAAGTTCGATCTGACTTGATATACCAGAGTACAATCTTCAGTTGGACACTGCTTGCAATATTCATATTGTAACAGCACATAATATATTGTAATCCCTCTACTAGATCTATAATCTATTGAGTCCTGAGATTTGTTGGGCTTTACATGTACATATAACCTATGGTTTCATAAGCAATTCTGTTCTTATATAGATTATTAACAGATAGCATATCTCTTACTTTAAAGTTATCCCTCATTCCCAGAAGTAATACACCTTAAATCCGTAAACTACAAGATTGTAAACCTCACAGAAAAAAGGTCAATGTTCTATATGACATAAATTATACACGTTGCCGTCAGAGAAGATCTTTCATTATGATTAATATGTTATGATTCACTGTAACTCCTGTTAATCAAGATTGAAAGTGCTCGGAGGCAGCTTCAGATTGCAAAGCCAAGGTAAAGCAGAATTCAACAGCAAATTAGATATAAGAATGATAAAAGTACATATTGGATAGCTGTTTTGTCAACGGTGTGATATCAATTGAGTCATCTTTGTCTCTTGGGGTGTGGTATTAGACATCTTGTCCTGCTGAATTAATGAAACACTTTTGGGAAAGTTGTGTAGGGTATTACATACATGGGATGAGATCATTGATCGTACATAATGCATGATGCACCTTTATTTTGTTGACTTAATGTGAGACATCTAATACTTTGCCTATTTGTCCCTTGGGCAGAAGTATAAAAAATACCCCAAAGACCAAAGGAAAACTACCTATCTGTAAACACATCCCTTTTTTCTTATTTTGTTGATTATTTATAGTTTGTATTTACTATACATGGTATTTACTTTGATGTGTATGTTTGCTTTGGTAGAAAGCCAAGAGGACATGTCTGTAACATGACCTATACAGATTCTGTAACAGAGTATGTGAAATAAGCAATGCCTGTAAATTAGCTAAGATTTCAAATCTGTATTCACAGACAAGTAACAGGTATGTTGGTATGTGTATGATAAGTACGATTTTACACATAGATGTGTATTTATTTGGTTTTTATTTACCAAAACAATGACGACAGGTATACACCCAATAAAAAGAAAACTAGAAGTAGATTATGACGTAATGATATGGCATGATGTCTATATATAAATTATGATATGCTTTTAATTCTCGCTATCATACAATTCTGTGCATCGCTAAGGAGTCAAATCGAACGCAGTCTCGCGACCGCGCTTGCATTTGTCGACACCTACACTTCTGGTCGCCTATGTCAATACACGTGAATGTTTCTTCCAAACAGTTTAATTTGTAACAAATAAGATAAACACAAGTTTTAAGCTCATATAATTATGGAGGTGGGAAATCTAAATATGTACAGTATCTTTCCAGAGCAAAATTACAAGAGATGTCTACAACTGAAAATGGGAAAGAAACATTCCTGTGTATCAGCATAGCTGACCGGAAGTGTAGTTGTTGACATTAGAACGCGTTGTCGCTCGACTTCGTTCCATTTGACTCCACAGTGATGTGTAGAATTGTATTGCAGGTAGCGAGAATTAACAAATTGAGTTGCCGTCATGTTATCAATAGGATGTATAAGTCACAACATTGTTTCAATATTTAAACTAAGTTAAATTCTGAGCAACCACTGATGATACAGCAACTAATTGACTAAGACAAATTTGCATATATAATAACCTTAGTCTTAGTACCATCTCGTCTGATTGGCTACAGTGACCTGTAGACCTTGCTTTGTCCCAACTTATATAATGAAACATTTCAGGTCGATGACATCTGAGCGCTGTTGACTGACACCAGTTCCTTGGAAGGCTACTAGTAGTTGGGCCGGGAAAATAACAGAAATTTGCCAATTACCTTCCCAAATAAATAACAAATTCAAAACATACATAAGATAAAAAACCCAAGAGAGTGATGCCAGTCTACGCATCTACCTGTCTTGTTAAAAATATCGATTTGAAAGAAAATTGTACAATTTACTTTAACGATCGCACTAACAGCTACCAAATGAGAAGCGCAATTGCCAGATATCATTAAATTAATTTTTATCAGTCATGTGAGATATTATGTGGGAGATACCATGAGTGAATGAGTTAGTAGAATGTGGTTGAACAACTCATCCAAATGTACGTTTTATGTGTTATGGTTGATAAGTCATTTTTCCCCAAGAACAACTGCACAATATTTCCACATGGGCACCTTTGCCGCGTTTGATTGAGTTCATTGACATGCCGATACGAACACTGAATGATTAACTGAGTAGCAAGATCTAAAGATGTGGCAGGAGGAAATTGAACCCATGAGGTTAAACTCTTATTTAAAAACAAACACTTTTGATCATCTTCAAACGGTGAAGCATTTTTCGAGTGACAGGCAGGTGTCGTGTCAAGAAAAATTAAAATACTCTAATAATGATTTATAATACGAACATTCCAAAGTTAGAACAAGAGCAAACAATAACACATACAGCGGTTATGTAAACAAACCCAGTCAAAAGCATCGCATCATACTATGACATATCTCAACCTATGTTTAAACTATTCGTATAATACAGAAGGAAGATGGACATAATATTAACAAATAGTTTATAACGGATTTTAAGGAATTCAATTGTTTGAACATATATACGGCGAAGTGAAAACTTACCATTTATAATCAATTTGAGCAGCCAGGTCCATAGATTAAACTAGTTCAAAATATCAGTTAAAACATCTATCATTGACAGAAAACGAAGGAATTTACAAGTTGTGCCACTGCCACAGTGGGTACAATACACGAGATATTGTAACACGAAAACTGCGTATATCATTATGGCATATTGTAATAAAGGATGTAGTGATTCTAGTTTTAAATCCATGTTGTCTACATTTACACGATGATAGTATATCTTAACTAGTCTATCGCAGTGTCTGTCTACTGGGCATTTCATGGTACAATGTAATCTTATGCTAACAATTATCGTCATTCCTTTTATAAAAATCAATTCTATAATTAAATCCTCACTAAACAAAGAGTACATTCAACTCCCATGACTCAAGGTGAGCTTAAAAGCTTTTTACTAAATTGGAAATACTTAAATAAACCTATATTTAACTAGTACTTTAGTATAATGTCAATGCATGCCTTCTATGATATTACAACTGGCGTCTGGCATTGTTAAATCAGAAGATTGTATAGTAGGGATCCCCATTGACATTCCATTTGACGTTTAGAACATCATTGGGACGTTTCATCTCGTACTTATATTGTAGTACCAAGTTTGACTTCAGCAAATTTGCAAGAGATGGTTAAGTATACGTCAGTAACGTGAGTACCTTTAGATATGCAGATAAAAGTATTATATGTCATAAAATGTATAAATCTAGCTTGTGCCCCCTTACATTGAATATAATATTAAGAGTTGCAAAAGTACATAGATAAATTTTACACGTGCTAGTATATTATGCTGTACGAGAGAATATATATTCAGGTGGATGAACAGTTTCCTCAAGGGGATAAGTAGGCTTATTATATGGTCTTAAATAGCTAATTGTGCATGATTTAAGTATCTGAGTTTAATCTCTGTTAATGATTTCTTTGCTGTTAATGATTTCTCTAGGGGGGAGTGACATCCACTTCAGTTGGTTAATGTAATTAACTAGCAATAAAAGAATATCTCCATATGTGATATATAATTTACATATATAATGCCAAATTATGCCAGCAGTTTCATGAATAGACATTTTAAAACAACATTCGACTCGTGCATTTTATCTCATGATAATCTAGCACGTCCTCAAACCTTCAAAATTGAGAGAAGGTTCATTCTGAGTCCTTGTTTTAAAAATCACCTTTAAGTCTTCATGCGTTAATGTTGTGAATATAATCCACCAGGTAGGGTTATGTATCTAGATAAAGGTAGACGACACACTTGATGCTTGAACATTTCACTGGAATATATGACAAGACACAATAAGTTTATGACTCATCACCTTCACTCATCATCTTCACTGAAAGTCAATTATTTGGGTTAGCAGCTCGGTTAAGTTCTTCATAAAAATTGATTGTAGTAATTTATTCTGACTTGGCAAGTTGATTCATAGCAAGTTCGCAAATACCCATAGCTGTTGTTATCTTTACCCAAGATAATATTGGTTGTTGCTATGGATGTGTCCATGACTTCTATGTATATTTGATCTTACTTACATTTGAATGCTTGAATGATATTTGGCTGTTGCTGTGGTCTTACTTGCTTGGCATATAAGTATTATTTTTTGAATGTTTAGTCACTTGCCTAAAATACTTGTTGTTATCTTTGCAAGATACACCATCATTTTACTGTTGCTAAGGGCGGGATTGTACTGTTGCTAGGCATATATACATTCACCTTTTGGATGTATCCACTAGCCTATCCATCCATGTTGTTAACTTTGCAATATACACTGTCATTTGGTTGTTGCTGTGGACATGGTCTTGTTTCTAGGCATTTAAGTGTTTATGTTTTGAATGTATATCTATTTGCCTACCAATCACTGTTGTTATACTTGTAATATACGCTATCCCATGGTTGTTGTCATGGGCGTGGTCTTAATTGATAGGCATATGTGTGCATGCTTTGAGTGTTTGTCCATGTGCCTATCCATATCTGTTGTTAGTTTTGCAATATATGTCATCATTTCACTATTGCTATGGACATGGTCCCATTGATAGGTATATTTGCATATGTTTTTCAATGTTTATCCCAAAATGTCAATTTAAACATTAGGAACTCATGCCATGCAAATTTCTCTATCATCGACAATACTGAAAAGCTGCTACAACCACGTGAATTGGTGAAACATGGCACAATATATTTATTGTGCATACTATTCATTAACAATTTTCATGTAAGCTGTCTATCCGCAACTTTGTCTTCAACGACATTTTAACTTTAGAAGCAGGTATACAATGCACAATTCGATCCAAAGATCAACAGCTGTACATCAGAACAACGTTTTAGTATTAGGATATTATCAATCAAATTTCAAATTTATTGAAAATATATTTTAATGTAATTATTGACGATGCGTATAGAGCTTTTAATACGATAGGGGCTATATTTATTGGAGACGCATTCTCTTTAAATAGGGGAACACCACTCCAGGAAATGAAGTCATTATCATAAACTATGGGTTCTCGAGAGTCAGTTCATGATTTTACAACACATACAATTACTTGTGATTTCAGAAAAGCATCAAGTTGATTTTGTACATTTGTATGGTATCTCTGCTATGGGCTACTGCATCATAGAGGCAGCAGAAATAATGTGTTCATGTTGCACACTGAATATTCATGATGCAGTAGCCCATAGCAAAGATACTCTATGAAGGCACAATATCAACTTGATACTTCTCTGAAATCACAAGTAATTGTAGGTGATGTAACATCATGAACTGACTCTCTAGAACCCATCGTTTATGAAAATGTCTCTATAGACTATTTCCTGGAGGAGTGGCGATCCCCTTTCACTCAGAATGATGGGTTACACGAGAACAAATCAGTTTATGGAAATCATACCACCTTTTGACGCATTTTGTTCACCCAGTTTCAAACTTCATAACATAAATTATTCACATAGCAAGATTACTATTACACCTAGGCCTGTTAGTTGTACTTGGCAATAGATCTATGATAGATGACGTTAACACGATATTTGTGTTGTTCAAATGAGTTGAATCTGTCGATTGAAGTCCTTTAAATCTCGCTGATGCTCCGTAAACAATTGAGCGACCATAATTCAAGAAATAAACACAGCAAAACATTGCAAGCGAAGGTGTTGTGTAGCTATACACAGCGCAGCGCTCTCATAAAGGCTAACGTATTTCGTAGCGAACAGCGATTACAGAGGAAAAACCTATCTGCATGTGTGTGTGTGTATGTATGTGTGTGTGTGTGGGGGGGGTGTATGCGCGCTCGTCTGTGTGTCTTTTGGTATATTTCCTTGCCAATGTCACTTCTTGTGTACATATACACGGCTTAATAAATAAATAAATAAATAAATAAATAAAATATGTATGTATGTATGTATGTATGTATGTATGTATGTATGTATGTATGTATGTATGTATGTGTGTGTGTGTGTGTGTGCGTGCGTGCGTGCGTGCGTGCGTGCGTGCGTGCGTGTGTGTGTGTATGTATGTATGTATATATATATGTGAGTCTGTCTGTCTGTCTGTCTGTCTGTCTGTCTGTCTGTCTGTCGATGTCTCTGCCTGTTTGTTATGGCTCTGCTTACGACGACATAAATGCAAAAAGACTTAGTCAAAACATTGCTTTACGCTGAAAGATAACACGAACATCAATGTAGGAATGTCAAAAACGTACAACTGACATACATGGTAAATTACAAACATTAATAATTACACGTTAAGAGAACGGGGAGAGGCTGTGAAATTTAGAATATTAATAAGTTAGAGTACTTTATATTCATCTCATGATCGGAGAAGAAAATTGTCATTCGTTTCATCTACTCTTAATCAACTCCTTCAGTTTAAATAATCACAAATATTTATAAATGTATAGGTATTTCTGATCATTTAAGTATTCTCAATTCAGCAAAATGATGTCCTACAGAAATTGATTGAGTTTAGAATGGAATTGGACATAAATTAATAAAATGAGGTGGGTAGTCAAGTTTTATAAGTATACCTGTTTTAAAACTCAAACCGTTTCGTGACAGTAAATAAGGGAGCGATCAGTTTTTACGGCCGGGGTGGGCCGGTGACTTTTTGTTCATGTTGTACTTAAAAATAGTGCCCCCCTGCAATTCATCCACAATACAATCCACCCCCCCCCCTGACAAATAAAAAGTACAATGTCCCCCCTCCCATCTGTTGACAAGAAACACTCTTTTTGTTCTTGCAAAAGACACTCTATCCTCAAAGCATAATACCGTACACTGCATAGTTAATTTTACATGTTACATTTTCAGTGTATCTGGTAAATTGCTAACCAAAATCCATTGTTTCACATGTATAAAGCTCTTTAGATAGGAACCCTATGAGAAGTATGATTGTCTGTTCACGGACATACAAAATATTCATGTTTTAGTAACCAAAAGTTCCAGGATATCTCTTAGATTGAGTGAACTATTAATATTGATTAATTCAGCTCATTATCAAGTACAATATTATAAATGGAGATAACATACTTGTAAACCCATGTCAATAACTGTCACACATAATGATGTACTTGCATCATATAATGAATTGTTTATATCATATAAAGATATGTTCACATCATAAAGTCAATATATTGTTTTCTTTAGACTTAACACAACTGCGGCTTTCCATACATATACACGTTTGCACTCCTCAAGGCACTTGTTTGTCCTGTTCATAATTGGCACTGACTCAAACCCCCCTCCCCCATTCATTGACCACACTGCTAATTTTAACCAAAATATTTTTGAAAGGTTTTGAATAATGAAATGTGATAAATGACATTGGTTTCAAAATAGAAAATAAAAATGTCATAAAAATGTTTTCTGTACTACATCAGTTTCTAAAGTTGATTACTAATTCAATTCACTTACTATTGGCTATGTTGTCCAGTTTATTGCTGGCAACATGATAGCCTTGAAAATAAATACATTCTAATAACAAGGAAATGTAATATTATGATCTGCTGACAAAATTGTACTTGCAGTATACAGTCACTCAATGTGGATACTAGATATTCCAGGGGAGATGTAAAATCTAATTTTCCTCATAACTTTGCACCGTGTCAGTACTATAGAAGTCCTGGCTACTAGATCATCATCAAAACAAATCTGTGTTTATAACTTTGTTTACCAGTCATTCACATAATATATATTCTCCGAGAATCCGATTAATATTGTGTTCACCTTGGAATATATTTCTTTCTTGGTAGTTTATGGTGTAAAACAATAGCAAGAGAAAGGGGGTTTCACATGTAGCCTGGTAACATGTATTAAACTTGGTGATGGTCACAGGTATCAGAGAAGAAGTGAAACACAAACACTGAAAAGTAATTTTTGATAACACATGTAGTTCGTACTATAGCTATGCAAAGTAACAGTTCAATAGTTTGTACATGTATGATAAATCAACACATTAGGGGTGAGATCAGTAGGTAAAAAAACATTCTTTTAGTAAGGCCTCAGAACCCCTTCCCCATCCCCTTCTAACTAAATTGGTAAAATTGTTGCACACAGCACAATCAATTTCAAATCAGTATATAGTATTATGTAGTGCTATGAATACACAGCCAGTATGTAGTGAGGAAAAATAGCTCTTTTATTGGCACAATATAAATGTATTTTAGTGTTTTTCCCATTTTTCAATCTGACATTTTTAGAATTGTTTGTATTGGGGTACAAAACAGATTTCATTATAAAAGACCTCTCATCCCCACCCCACACTAAAAAAATCTAGTTTTTACCCTACATTGAACTATTGATCTCAACCATAAATCAATTTGGGACTTCTAATCGATGTACAAAAATATATAGGAACTAGACTAACTGTATACCTGGACATTGAATATCCAATATCTAGACACAGGCTGGGTCAGGCACTTTCAGTCACAGTGTTTGCCACATATTATTTCAAAGTGTCCTAAATTGGTTATGTTTGTGCACGATTTCACATGTTCAGGTCAATGAAGGAACATATTTTAGAGCCAGTAAATCTTAAGGTATTTCATTTCTTATGTCTTACATGTACAGCTACACAAGCAAGTTTTTCTACCACAAGATGACACAATGCAACTCGTGGCATGGAATAGCGAGGTGGCCATGGTGCAGTGTTGTGATGCCATATCATATGCATTGGATGTATCAAGAGACAGAGTTTTTGTTATATTTGAATGTATATTTATAGCTATTTGTTTATGGTTTATTTTATGCACATACATTTTTTGTTTAATAGCTCACACAGCGTCTGCAAGCAGCAGCATAGCAGCTCAATGACTAGTACGCATGCGTGTCCTATATACTATGCAATGCTTTTTGGTGGTTTTACCCAAGGATGTATTGCGGTACAATGACTAGGTATGCACATTCTATGTACGAAGTGCAATCTCCACACCGAGAGTGCAATCTATGATATCATCATGAGGCAGCCGCTCACAAATGAATCTACCCAGCTGTGCCAGCTTAGGGGCTTTGGCCTAGTTATGATATTAAATGTATGAACATTTAAGTATAGGAGCGTGGCCCATGATTTTGTTTAGTTGAAAACAAGGTGACCCCACCCCCTTTGAGTAAAAATGATGACCCCCCTCCTTTGAGTCCCCAATTAAGGTGACCCCCACCCTCTGATTTGCCCCCCCCCCCCCGGCCGTAAAAACTGATCGCTCCCTAAAGGCAAAGTTCTGATTTTTAACATGTCTTGTTGATTATTTGAATAATAATGATTAGTAAATCTGGGGATGTTCAGGTAAGGCGGTATTGGAGTAATGATGTTTCTCCAAAGAAAATTAAATGACTGAATACATTAATCATGTGCAGTGTATAGGATTTGATAGCGTTAGGTCTCCTGCCTAGAAGCTGTAGTTTGGTACAATCTGCTGGAGTTAGGACTAAAGTAAAGTATTGGATGATGACACTCTGATCTTAAATGTGAAACTAAACACTTTGAAACAATCAATTATTACTTCAAGGTAGTAGATGTAACACCACAAAACAATCTGAATATGACGTAACATGACAGAGTGTCAATATATGAATCTAAATCTAAATCCAACTCAACAAGTCATGTACTGTTTTATTGCAAAATCCTTTGATTTTAAATTTGTTTTGTAAATGTTTGCAGCTTTTGTCACGCACCTTTCCTAAATTTAGTGACCTCGATCGTTTATTGTTTTCTAGCTGAACTAAAACTTTGCAGTTTAAATGATGTTTAACAACACCTGGAGAACTTCTGGATGGATCAAGACATTAAGTTCAACTCCAAAGACAAGGTTATGCATACTAGAAATTCAGAACAGACTGATTGGGATATATAGGCTTCTGAGCCTGTGTCCACAAAATCACCTAAGTTAGAAATATTGATACATATAATCAACAATCCCTCGTAGATTTAGGATGAAGGAAAGTAATTTGAGTTTTGCTATCTTACTGCTACCTTATGCATTGCATATGGGAATCATATAATAATAACTGCTATTGGCATGATCACACAAAGTAACTATCAGACAGTGTAATCATAAATGACAAACAATACATGACAGTAATATTTTACAAAACTTAGCTTACTAATTACATTCGGAGATGGAAATGTCTGACTGAATAGCATACTGTAAATTCTTTTACAATGTTTTGAAGAAATTTATCTGACGTGTCCAAGTTTAACATTATCGTTTCTAGAGAAATGACTCGTTCTTTGAATGTGATTTATGATAAGTTTTCTTTCTGAGGACTGTATGATGGAGTTTGATAACGTATCCAATATCGTCTACATCTAAGTCCCAACGAACCGTTATCATGAGAGATTGAGTACACGTTTGATATTCTTTGATGTAAAAATCTCTTCAGTCATCTTTGCTGACATTTATTTATTTTAAAAAAATCAAGCAATAACTGCATGCTATATAATACAGAAGTATCCCTGTGGAGTTTATTAGAGGAACTTCGTAAAAGTTTATATTTTGTCAGTACTGTATATGCATTATGAAATCTAATAGTGTATCGTATATCTCCTATATCTGACTCGTTAAAGGACTTAGTCATTGGCGGACTGAGTAGGCGTTTGATATATTTTGGCATAGATATATCTTCAAAATTGTCTTTTTTGACATTCTAGTATTTGTAAAATCATGCAGAAGTGCGAACTTACATTTCCACAATGCTAATGCATCAGTGTATTTTATTAGAGGAGGTTATGTAAAAGTTTACATTTGTCAGAACTATTTATAAATATATTAATACGTTAAGTGCCTTTTAACTTAGACATATTACTAAGTTCTACATCATTCTATATATATGATTTGACATTGTTTTAATGTTTTAATTTTAATTTTAATTTTAATTCCAAATATTAGATAAAGTAATAATGATATAAAGATTGACTTTCAATGGAATTAACATTTCATGTTCTCAAAATATTTGGAATATTTTGATTAATAAAACTTATTTGGTCATCATCAATCATCCAGACTCACATATATTTGGTGAAGTGTTATTCAAATTTCATACAATCAATATCCGTAGATAAAAGGTTATTCGTAACAAATGACGTAAGTGATAGTGGTGGTGTGTTTTAATACTATACTATTCACATGTTCTTGATTTTGGGTGCGAATTCATTCTTATGTGTCTCAAATGTTTGTATGGGAAGCTGTACCTCTAAGTGTGCATGTTGCAGTGAGTGTATACATAGAAAGCAACATTACAACTTGCACACAACAGATGCGTATATCACAATGATCTGTGGCCTGAAAGGGAAGTGTAAATCATGCATGCATGTAAATCATGCATGTGTGTTGCTAAATACAGTAACAGTAAAAAGTATAAGTCAAGTATTTGAGACATAGTATTAATAAATGGAATAGGAACAACATGTGTTAGTGGTCATTCCATCCTGCCCACATGGGAGTTCACTACGGTTCGAGGCTAATAAGCTGTAACCGATCTATTTTCATGACTCCCATCTGGTACGAACACAGCAAGAAGGAAAATAATTCGCACAAGTACTTTAACCACATCTCCAAGCTGATCCACTAATTATAAATCAATCTTCCTTAAATTTTAATTATAACTTTATACCCATAGGAAATAATGTTTGATGGTGTTTTGAGGATATTCTTGATGAATATGATAAAGTGGTCGATGTATAAAGAGAGTCATGTTGATGCATTCATAAACAAGATTTTTTTCCAATGAGATAAAGGGTACCTTTAGTTATGTTGACCTATTGGTCTTCCATGTTTTGGATACCACTTACAATCATCTCTCCACCCACATAATGTTAACTTGAATTTTCCTTGTGAATATATTAGTACTATAAATTGAAAGGGATTCCATCTATACTTTTATGAAACATTTGTCAAGTGACATACCCTGTACTATATTTTACTAACTACTTCGACTTTGGTTGGAATTAAAGCAAAAGTCCTTTTGACCTGCTAATGCAACTACTTGAGGGGAATACAACTCCTACGAATTCTCCTTCGTTAGATTTATGAATACTAGGGATTATAGGGATAGACTTTGAAACTGCTGTGAACAATTTCTATCATATCCTCCGATTGAGTACACATCCTAAGCAGGACATTATTCTTGATAGCGATCTCATTGTTGAGAACAACTATCATTTGCATGGAATCTTTTATTTACGAATGCAGCCATAATGACTGAATATGGAGATTCTCAAGGATTAGAATTTTTTTACCCATACCAGATGCGTTGTTGTGATTGCCATCGGCATCGCGGTATTGTTGGGAAATCATATGAAAATTTGACAGGAAATTTGTAAATAATTTGGATATATGCTGACATCCATTGTATATTAGACATCGTATATCAAAACATCAAAGGTTGTGCGTTACTACTGTCAATATGTTCTATAGAGACGAGAATACACTTCTGAATTTTGAATTTGTGCTAAACAAAATGTTTTTGTCGGACATGTTAGAAGTGATGTTTGTAGATACACATCTTAGCATTACAGTTTGGTAGCCATTCAGTTACCTTAAGGTGTACAACTAAGTGTAAATAGATACTTCTTTCTCCAGTGTAATTTATTGTTGCGAAAAGGTTATTATACACCTATGGGAAAATTTAGAAGTGAGACAATAACAATCAATTAAATTATCAGTGTGATTTAGATGGCTTTACACTGATTAAACATACAAAAATGAGCAGAATTAGGTGTTAGTTTATGTATCAGATCAATTCAATGTCTATAGAGTGTCAACGGTTCCTTAATACACTTTGTGTCATAAAACCTTAGCATTTGGGTGTGTGAGACACGCACAATTCTTGTTTGAGACACACACAATCCTTTTTTGAGACACACTGAATCCTGGTCATAAAAGCTTAGCATTTGACGTTTTATGCTACAATTTACTCGAATACAGAACACATCAAAAGATGCGTTAGTCGGCGGTAACTTCTTCAAAGCATCCTGCTTTACACACTGTTACTATTTCGTGTGGTGTCTAAGACACACTAACTTCTGGTCTGTCGAACAGAGTAAATTGTTGACATTAAGTCCCAAATGCTAAGCATTTATGACCATCAAAAGATGCCGCTTTCAACGCTGAATAGAGCGCTAGCACTTGAGCAGGCAGTAGACGTCTACTACGCGATGTCCAGTGTTTTCGGTGACCATCCCGCTTTCCACTGATGTTTCTCGTGTCTCCTTTTTAATCCCTCTCTCGCTGTGTCTTTTCGTAGAGTACGTACGTCCAGTGTCTACATCAAATTTTAAAAAAGTGGTGTATGATACGCTCAAACTTCAATGATTCTTCATCCAAATTAGATGGTACTCTGCCGTGATATAGTCCTGCTTGCATACGGAGTAAGTCGTCCCTTGAGCGAAACGCGTACACCGTCTGCAAGCATGCCTACCGTGAAAGTGACTCTTCAAAATCGCAATATCAGAATTTACGACCTGTTTTCTTAGTCCAATGGATGTTTCGCATCTCGTCGGCCATCTAGGTCCGTGGAATCATAAAAAGGGGGTACTTTTTCAGATCACCCTCCGAGAATATGGGTACGATGTCCCATTCTACTAGTACTCTCTCTCTCTCTCTCTCTCTCTCTCTCTCTCTCTCTCTCTCTCTCTCTCTCTCTCTCTCTCTCTCTCTCTCTCTCTCTCTCTCTCTCTCTCTCTCTCTCTCTCTCTCTCTCTCTCTCTCTCTCTCTCTCCCTCTCCCTCTCTCTCTCTCTCTCTCTACCCGTAGTGAAGAAACCCAGAGCTAGTTGAAGCATAGACCCTCCACCATATGTTTGGTGGAGGGTCTATGGTTGAAGGTAAAACCTCCCGGATTTCGGAAAAAAGGGGGTTTTTGAAGTGATTTTCTCCCAGATTCAGTATACAAAAAAGGGGGATTCTTTTTCATTGAAATATTAACTGGAAAAGGGGTACATATGAAATTTCGCTAACAAGCCGGGGTACCCACCCATCCATGATGGAGCGACTGCCACCGCTGGGGCGTCGGAGAGTCAGAATTGTACGGGGTGTTGGTCACCGAAAACACCCGTCGTGTAGACTATCCGAACTGTCAATCCGTGTTGACGGCCCTTTGATGTGTGCTGTTTTAGAGTAAATTGTTGCAGAAAATCCCCAAATGATAAGCTCTTATGACCAGGATTCAATGTGTTTCGAACACCTCAATTCTGGTCATAAAGCTTAGCATTTGGTTGTTTTCTGCAACAATTTACTCTAAAACAGAAGACATCAAAGGTTCCGTTAATGAGAGTTGATGCAGACACAAGTTGGTGTGGTTTCGACTGGAGTGTTTGTTTTGTCGCCTGGAACTGACGCATCTTTTGATGTGTCCAGTTGTAGAGTAAATTGTTGCACAAAACGGCAAATGCTAAGGTCTTATGACCAGGATCGTGTGTGTTTCGAACAAGGATTGTGTGTGTCTCAAACACCCAAATGCTAAGGTTTTATGACAAAAAGTGTATGTCCCAGTCGGATGGAACTTCTGTGCTTAACTTGACATCATTGTGTGCACACAAATCTCCCTTTGGTAGGAATAGGATTTAACCATAGACCCTACACGTTGGTGTAGGGTCTATGATTTAACTTACTAAGTAGTCTCCCTCCCATATTAGTGAAGTAGCTTTGTAATTTTCAACAGGTGAAGGCAGACGTCAGGATCATTAAAATTGCCAAGCTATAGTCTCAGGTGTTAGGAAACAGTCGTGATAATGTACGCTATCAATAAAAGTTCATAGAGCCTTTGACTTTGATTTGTCTATCACATCACTATTATCGAATACCAGGTGTTATTACATTTTGTTGATATGCATAGTAGAGCTATATCAAAATGACAAGACGACACATATTTATTCTATAAGGTATTTACCATTAAGTGATCCCCTTACTGACGTTAATATTGCCAATAAAGACAAAATTAAGTAATAAATTTTTCCCATGTGACAGGACTTTGGCGTTGATATTGTGTACAAATCGAAATTATGGTTGAACTTTCAATGTATGTTATACATAATGAAATACTAGAATTTCCATCAATTTGAATATCAAATACTCATACGACATTTACTGAAAGATACAAATTGTTTATCAAAGGTAAATGCTCATGTGATCTTTACTAAATTTAGAAACATATTGTTCACCAAAGTCAAATGTATATTTTAATTGATAGTGCTTACAAATTATGGTAACGGTCGTCTCAGTAAATTATTATGGTTGTTATGGGATATCTAATCACCGGGTTATGGTAGACATATTCACCGAGTTGAATCTTTAGGTAAAACAACAGTTACTTTATCATTTATAGAACATATGATATTAGTTTCTTGATATTGGATAATAGAAAGGCCTGACACGACTTTATGGTAGACTAAGTAAAACGCACTAAATAACAAAGGTTATTGCTTTCTTAAAAGTCGTAAATTCCATTCCGGACATTTCCTTGAAAAAGTCGTGTGTTGAATTGTAACTTCATATGTTTCTTTCCCAACCCTTGATCGTTAGTTATCGCAGGACTATTTACTACGAGTGTAATTTAATGTTCAATTTATTTTCCAATAATCTTGTTACCCACCATCCATCTCATTTTACGACTGGAAGAGAAAGTGTGGCACTGTAAAAAAAAAGTCATATTCTTAGGGCCGCGTTACGCTACTTTTATCTTAACCCCTCGGTATCAATCATGCTTTCTGAATAGTTTCACGTAGAACATATTTTGCATGGTATAGGAGGTTTGAATGATATTTCCAGTGACTCTACTGTATTTAGAGTTCGTTCTCTTTAAGAACAAAAGAATACAACGTATAACTTGTTCATAAAAAGAAATTCGGGTGGACTAAAGGTATAATTAAGTGAAGTATAAATGATGATAACATTTTATCACCTGCTATAATCACAGCAGTAATATCCTGTTTTTAGTATGTTATACTATACCAACGAAACTCGCACGCATACTAGGAGAAGTAATTGAGCAGTAAAAGGAAACGGTTGGCGCCATATAGCAACAAACAGCATGCGTGAGGGAAACCCGTTATCCTCTCAACAACTCATCAAGGCCATCGCTTACATTCAGTCTCCCCATACTGTAAACAATAGGAACTACTCCTTTAGCGAAATTGATACGAATCAATTTAAGTTGCCATAAACCTAGACGTACAGTGTCGCTTTTCATTTTTTCTGACTCCAATCTCCTCCTGACTTTCGATTGGATAATGCTTAACAGGCCATTGACAAGTGGACAGAAAGACGTTTTAAAATTACACAATTAGACTTTGATAATTTCCACCTATTCATAAATTTCTGACGTCTTCAATTTCCATGGACATCTGCACAGAAAATTGTATTCAATAAATAGAATATATACTACAGAATGTAAACTTTGAGAAATTCTCTGAAAAGTCGGATGAAAATGCAGTTTTAATAATAGTGTAAACTTTCAGTCCACAGGAAATTCAAATACGGTCACCACTTGTACAGTGCCCAAGTGTTAAAGCAGGGGGAAACCGGAGCAGCTGAGAAAAACTTGCGTTGTTCCGTAGGGTCAAGCCGACCATCCCCCTTAAGCTTATTACATAGAGATGTGGGAATTAAACCTATTCGCCTCTTGGCGGGTTCGAATCTAGACAGTAGTGGTAAGGGCATACAAGCTCGGCCACCGACAACTCATTATATTGATATTTCAGAATATTACTATTAAGGACATTCTCACACCTATTATTTTACTTTATAGAATGAAAGAATTGCGGACACGTTGAAAGATACTACAAATTACTATGCACAAAATTTAGATTTGAAAGTTATACAGCCACGAACAATCTTATTAAGCCAGTGGCATTTTATATTAAACAACTCTAAAGGGTAAAACTTTTCAGAATTTACACCAATGCAACTCAGCCAGACATGGCAGCTGGGATGAATGTAACCTAGATGCATACATAGATATTGTATGCAACAGTTTAACACTGTGGCATCTGATAGATTCATCGATCAATGGCAGGTAGATGATGGATCTGTCTGCTACTCATAGTGCCAGGGTTGGTTTAATCATAATGCACTTTATCTCCTTCACATTTGATTATTTCCTGAAAGCAAACAACGATAATCCGTCTCCTTGTCTTGTAAGTCAAAGTATAAGCTTAATACATTCCAAGACGCTGGTTTCAAACTAGAAACACGGTTAGTGCGGTTTATAAGAAGACACCTCTACTTCCGGGTGCCCTAGACACATAAAATAGACACGGTAGTGGAGACTGGAAGTCATATTCCACTCTAAATTTGCATGCACTTTAACCCTATTACACTCTAAATTTGCATGCCCTTTTTAACCGTGCATTTTATATTTTCTTGTATCCACTACTTTAGAGGAGCACAAAAATAGCTTCAAAAGTTTCATCAAATGTTGTATTAAACGACATCAATTAATTTAGCAATGTTTTGCTAAATAACAAAAAGTATCAAGTTTGCCAGTTTTCCTTGTGAGACACACTCCGTTAATGTAAAATTAAGTTTTGTTGGGGTTGTACATCGCTATTTGTTTTTGTTTTTTTAATTATAGATTTAATTGAAGGAATCGCATGTAACGATGATAAACAAATACTTGGCAGATACCAGCAAAGCATATATAACATTGTCCCGTCGACGGTTATATGCATAGACTCCTGTACCCATAATATGATTGATTGTTTACTTTTTGTTACAGGTTTGAGACAAAAATAGGAACACCATCAAATATAAACTCGACAGAATGTACTCCTTCTTTCATTGTTGTTATTTATGTTGGTGTCATTACACTGCACTGATGTTTAATTCTCAATGCTAACTTCAAGTCATTAAACTCTCATTGTTTGATTTCTGCTTGATAGAACAAACGTTTGTTTAGTCGTAGGCTCTGCGCTCAGCCTGCATTTCATTGTCCTAGAGTTGAATGTACCCTAATTATTAGCAACTATACATCATACATCGGGTCAAACGGATGTAGAGCCGAAATCACTATTTGCTTGATGCGTACAGCGGTTCAAATTCAACCTCAACTATCAGCTTAGTATTGACCAAACTATATAATGTAATCCCAGGATTCAGTTCTTTTTTACAACTCACTTTTCTTTTCAAACCGACCACACGGTTATGTGATTCAGTAATAATTCCATCTGTTTTTCACGATATTGGTGATTAATGCAAGATGTGTTTTCACAAGGCAGCTGAGAATTCGCTTTGCCCTGTTAGATAACGTTTGCAAATTGGAAAAGTTAATTAAAAATGACCTAACACAAGCATACGACCCGAAAGGGTACAATCATAATCTGATGGCACACTGCCTGGATGATTAGATGATTAGCAGGCGTCACTCGTCACGATCATATATTGAAACATGAGGTTTAACCATCGTCTCTTCAACAAATGTTTCGTTGATAACATTCATGTATATCGCCCCAGGTTTCAACTACTACCTCGATAGTCATCGAATTACGTATCGTCTGAAATGGGCGAAGGGAGAATCTTTATTTGTTCTCTTGATCTCTTACCAAATTTTGAAAAGGTAAATACATAGACCAAAGTCCCCAGATTGGATGATCTGACCCTAGCTAGAGTGTACCTACCTGAATATTAACGTTTTATTTAAATGAACTACTTTGAGAAAATGTCATACAAATTAATGCTGTGAAAATCAGAAACAACAAGTATCTATACCGAACTACATATTAAGGTACAGCTATTCGGAAAATCATATTGTTAATTTTGCCTTTACATTATTTAGTGAACAAAGGATGGCATTTCATAGTATGAACGCAATTCAGCCCATCACTTCAACTCAGCACTTCAGCCCAGACAGAGTGTTTTTCGCCTGCTCCTTCTAAGTGCTCACCCTGAGGAAGGCGACTTGTGCGTCGCCGAAACGTTGGTGTTTTAAAATAAAAGTAAAGATCAAATTGAAGATCGGAGACCAGTTGAACCGCCGCGTTTTATTTATTTCACACACATGGTCCGGGTGTGTTCCAGCTCTCCACTTGTGACTTCAATAGTTGTAGTTGGACTGATTCTTCTAACAAGAACACTATGCAATAATTGTTGAAGCGTAAGAATTCCATATTGCAAGAGGAAGGAAAACGTCTGACTACTTACATAATAGTTCAGTCATTCCAATTTTTAATTCATGATAAAAAATCTATCTTTAGACTTTTCATAGAATTTATACCAGTCTTTTTTTGAAATTATTTTATTCAACTCATGCACTTGATACCAAACAGACATTTAAGAGTTGCTATTATTATGCGGGAATTTAAACATCATAGCAAACTCATCTATACATATAATCCATACGTAAGAATAGTCTTAATTGACATTGTTAGCTTGTCTTTACATTGAAGTATGTTGGCGTCACTCTGAATACCACAAGCAAATTATACAGAGACGCTACTATACCCACGAGATACAAAAAATCAACATATCTATCCCGTGGGATATCAAGAGTGTGGTTGCGTGGAAGTCACTGCTTGTGATCATCTTTCAGTAAATGAAACTTGTTGAACTTCTTAGGTTTAATTGAAGCAAAAAAATGCCGATAAAAAACAGTATGATATTAAGATTTTATGCTACTGTATTGGTATAAACGATAAAATATTCATTATTTTGGATCGTGTCTTGTGGCACCCTTTTAAAGTTGAAAGTTAACTGATTGCAGCTATTCATATGAGACTGTAATGTACATGAAAACTATTGCATTTTCAGTAACTCACCATAAATATTCACATATACTAATTCAACATAAACCGTGTTTTCAATAGATATATAGTGCTTTACTATCGGTAATTTCTGAAAATAAAGCTGTTCAAGTACAAGTTATTTACAGAGCAATCAACTATCACAGCCTTCGTGATTTTCGTTAGTGAGTTTGCGAGTGTGTGACCTTTGTCTTTTGGTGCATTCACGTGGCGTTCTCGAAATATACGGGGTATTAAACGTTGCACAGGGACTCTTAGAAAGTTATCAGCCATTAAATTTGTTATTTTAAAGTCATTAAATTTGTCATTTTAAAGTCGTATCACGATGTCGTTAAGTTTAGAAGTAAATTCCTAGCACAAATGACAAATTTACTAATGCGAGAGCGAATGTATTCTAACCATATATAATCAAAGTGAGAATGTGCTCACCTTTAAAAAGCAACTATATGTTTATCGTGTGTGTACGCAGTGTGATATCTCCTAATATACATACATTCAAGTAGGTTTACAAAAAATGATGTCATTCGTTTATCTCTTTTGACCAATACAAATAAAATACACAGTATTACATGTATATTTACTAGTATTTTGATGGTGCAAATCGAAAGATCTGATTGGTCAAGACATCCAACAACTAACACGTCTAAAATAGTGATATATGCACAATTTACATGACTCTAAGCTGCCCTGAATGATAATATACTTCATATTTTGATCACTGTCATCTGCATCTATCATGGCCGCCATATACTTACCGTCGATCGCCTGCACAAAACTATATATAGCTAAGTCTTCCACTAATATTTTCCCTGGCTGGGGGAAGCGAATAAGATATCCAAAGCCCTACAACTGTACGATGCTTACTCTAAACCATCGTCACTCTATACCAGTCCAGCACTTCATTTCCATTCCAAAATGCAGTTTGTTTTACAGTATTTATAAAAGGTTTCGTGTATAGTATATAATAGCAATAACCCCCCCCCCCCCCGGTATACATCGTTTTGGACAGTTGATTCCATAAATGTAAGTATGTGTCGTCAACTGGTCAAAACATCGGGGGTTACCATCCCCAGAGTGTGGTTTACTGCTAAATGAATTAACTGTGTTTCTTGTTAGAAATTGTAGAATCACAAACTTGTGCACATTTCGTAATGATGGTTTCAGGTTCACTGAAATCGACATGTAAAACGAGAGTCTCAGGTGTTAGATAACAGCCACAGCGACATTTTCAATCAATACAAAAATGTTGAGCCATTGGCTTTGATTGGCCTGTCACTACACATCACTATTATCGAATACTGGATGCAAATTGTGTAGGGCTGTAGTGACTTGCCCAGTAAAACTTTATCAAAATTCGCAGACGTAGTAGAATTAGCCTTTCTGGTGATTATCATAAATAACAGTGGTCCTTCTTAAGTTCTCTTATTGTCGATAAAGAGCGCGACAAATGACACAATTAGTAAGTGATAAATCAATTACTAAACGTGTAATGAGTTTGGTACGACCAAGTGAGAAGTTCTAATGTTTGGTTGATGAGTATTACAGTCGAACCGTGGAACCATGTATTGAATATCAATGTCAATATGAGACAAGTCGTATGTATTACACTTTGAGTCTAATCGCATCCAACAGTTCTCTTAGTTTACGTACCTACTATAGTATAGTGGACGTTCTCACTTGTAAGTAAGTGTAACCTAAAAACGCATTCCTTTTAATAACTAGAACACTCTGGTTTCATATTCTCAAGAATACAACTGATTTGACATTTGCAAAATTATACAGTTTCAGCATATTTGAACCATAATTCTAGTATATTTTGTCAACGCATATGTATAGTTTTATCGTGTGAAATGTTTGTTGTGTAGAAATTAAGTGCATAATTCCTGGCACATTGAGAAGTCCGTTAATAGGGAACTTGTAAACCCGCCATGTTGAATGTTGCATCATGGGAAATGTGATAATTAATACTAATGAAATAGTATTGTAAACAATAACGTTACATTTTTGTAACCACAAATAATCAATTCATAATCACCCTGACCATTGTGGGAGGTTTATTTTATCAGTAGCTCCAGATTATATTACGATAACCACAGATAATCCCATAGTCCTTTGCGTCTGAGCATGCTCAGTCTGGATTGTAAGTTCCCTATTGCAACGTGTAGGTAGAGCATAGCGTAAAGTCCAAGTTGTATTAGCTACAGTATATAGTTTGTATGTTATCTTGTGATATGCATTTGAATGAGAATCCGTTTTACATGTGATACACATCGCCATCTGCCCTTTTACGCAAGGGTACTCTGTTGCCTGCACAGTGTGCATTATAGGCAATGTCTTAAAATTGTGCAGCATTCCCATCAGGTTAATTAACACGACTCAAGTCATCATTTTCGAATACGAAATTTATATTTAATGTTGTTTTTAGTAATTTTCCAACAACAAAGCTCAATGACAGCCTAAGAGACATACTGTTGCAGCAATAACAGGATGTCATTAAAATATATTTCAAGACAAAAAATATCAAGTATTAAGGCGTCCCTCGATCGAATAATCACAAAATAATAATAAGGACGAGTTTTATTCTCTTGGTACTTACAGTTTTCATATATCTACTCAAAAAATGCAACAAAATAAAATAAAACTAACTATTCCCATAGCTCAGACAGGTTAAAACACCATATCTCAGGGGTATTGTCATGTAACCTTCATATCGTACTGACATTATTATAAATTCATACTGTCGATTTTTCCTTTCATACCGGATAACAAACATCTTATCAATCACACTATACATTGATAGAATGGCAAGTGAACAGCATAGGTGCTATCAATTATGCCATATTATCTACGTCTGACTCATTAAATAGGATATATTTGCTTAGGGAGCCATCAATAATTATACAAGGTGAGGGCCGGGGGAATCAGTGGCGAACTGTTCCCTAAAATATGACACTCCCTCGATTCCGTCGTGTTATTTAAAAGTGGCCATCCCAATTTCCTTCCTCTAAAACAAGACCTTCCTCCAAGAACGTGGCTACAGTGCTGTCAGACATGGAAAAGGACACTTATCCCAGAATCAGTGGTTTAAAGGACTTAAACCCACCACTGCCACCAGTGACCACGTTGAAAATTATAAAGACATTGATTATTTCCCAACTACTGCCTAATGCAGGGAATTTGTATGAAAGTAATACCGCATTAATCAATACCGGATGAGCTGAAAGCCAGAACATTAACTCCCAAATAATAGATGGGCACACTCCTGACATTGTCGGTGCCGAGGCCAACATCTCCCGTAACATTACCCCTAATTTCATACCCAACTGTTTTCGTTTCACTCCTGTGAGACCCACTTCTCTCCTTATAACACAAATGACAATTAACAAGGCTGTCAGCAGTGATTTGATTGACATGGTCTGATACTACGGTACCTAATCCTAGCCCTAACCTTAACCGATGTGGCATCGATGGGTTTCCAAGATCACAAAAATAATGCAAACGTAGACAATATAATGAGCCAAGAACCGATTTGTAAAAAGTGACACACCAGTTTCCCCCGCCCCCTGTAATTACTGAAGGCCCCCTTATACATACAGATGTACAGGCAACTACATAAATACATCAGCTGGTAGGTTCGTTAGCTCTAGTCAAACCCAGTCATTGTGGTCACCACGTAACCTTAATTTCGTTAATGCTTTTCAATGAAATGTCATATCTTTACATACTTACATATTTCCATATGTCTATCATTACTTTTAAATTATTACATATTTATAATATTTATTTTTATTGGGTTGAATAGAGTGAAATATGTCTATTGGGTAGCCAATGATTCTGTTTGTTATAGAACAGGTTCTGGAAAACTAAATAAAGCCATCATGAAATTGAATAACAACAATGTTGAACATGAAATGTGGATTACAATGTACTAAGCCACGCGACACAATGAGACTAATACCGGTTCATTAAGGGCATGACTAGCCGACATGACTTCCAATTACATTTGGGGACGGGATTTGCAACAAATGCAAAATAAAACCACACAGCCTAAATGACAAGACAGCGGGCCATAGAAATCGCTGATTACTGAGTTTATTACATTTCTAGTGGCTAATCGTTGCTGCATATTACAAGTCCTTCTAGTATAATTCTACATACGTAACACATAAACTTACTAATTGGTTTAAATTTTGGGTGTTCGCACTTAATACATGAACGATTCGATGTCAACATTCAGCTTTACTCTAGAAAATAGTTTGAAAGTGGTTTATGCAGGTTGATTATATGGATGAGTGACCATATAGATGAAGTCTTGTTATTTATTTTGAATTTTGAATTTACAAAACAGTTTTATCATGGCTTCCTATTTGAAAAACCAATATGAAACAATACATGCCAAGTCCTTCTTTGTAACTCACTAAATTACAACAAATTTTCAAAGATTAATAAATGTGTAAAATGTGTGTTATTGTACGTACAATAACAAACTTTTTACACATTTTTAGCGTTTTGCAGTGTATTGAGTTACAAACACAGACCCTGAACACAGTACTAGTATTTACATTATGATTTCAAAATTAAAGTTTTCGAATATATTCAAACAGTCCAATCATATCCTGGTTCGAAGGATTTGTCAATAAACTGTATTTTTTTCATTCTGAGTTTGACTACAACAAGGATGATTCTTCTGACGCCAGTGCTTCCATGGAGGTTGGGGGACGGGGGTGGTCGTCGTTTTTTTAAGTCAACGAGTACAACTTCTATTCGGTTCTAGCATAATTTTGATAGCGACTGTCAAAAATACAAGATATGTAATAAAAAAAGTACACAATGTATACTTCTATCTTTTTGAAAGTGTAATATTTTAGCATCTATTAATATATTACAGCATTAGCATTGTCGCAAACCACGACCGTTTTACGGTACCGTTCTTAACGGGCCGGTCCCTACTGGACCTACTACTATTTCGAAGTGTAGCGGAAATAACAGCTCTGGTTTGCGAGAATGAGCATTACTTGTCCGTTACTGTGTTATTCCATGTATAAATGTATTACAGCATTACTTGTCCGTTACTGTGTTATTCCATGTATAAATGACGTAGCAAAAATAGTATGTTTATCAAGTGGCCTTGAACTGGAATAGTCTGTCGTCTGTGACAGATTTGTAGGAATAGCTAGTGTGGGTTTATTAGCTGTATGTACAGGTGATAAGTAGATATCTTCATACAATTGTTGAAACGTGTCATATGATTTGTAATGTTACAGTACAGACAAAGAAACCTACAAATTGGCCGACAAATTGATGTTTATTTAGTTAATTTAGTTATTTAGTTAGTTGCATTCTAATGTGGCGTCATTGGAATCTGGATAAGTGGCACCTTGAAGGAATATCTTTTCACGGCAAATCAACCCGGAAATCTTCTTAACAGCATGACAGCATTTGATTGAATGTAAATGTGACGATCAGGTTATCCGTAAAATACGAATTTCCACGATGAAAACATTTCATCTCAACTGATTTATTGGTGCCTTTTTTAATACAGATTTATCGAAAATGAATTTGTTCAGAAAATAATATAGATTAATTATGTAAATGAGATAAGACTATATTGAAGTAAAATAATGGAGATCATTACGAATTTTCATCGCTACCAGCATGCGTTAAAAGTCATGTTAGCTTAATCTCAGACCACTAACAAATCGTTCGTGGTCTGAGACATAATGTAGTAAATTTAGCTCCGTAGACCTTATGTAAATGTATTTACCACGATAATACAATGACGAAGGTTATTTAATGTTATGACAACTACTTACTTGGAAGACTTACCGTTCATTAACAGTTCGATCAAAGTATTAAAATATGCTAGACTACAAATTGTCTCTGCTTTGATCATGCTTTATGTTGACTGTCATGTAACATATTCTTAAAAACTATCGAAAACGAAAAATAAAAATAAAATTGCCAATGTAGAAAGCGATATTGGCTGTAACTTACCTTTCATTAAAACCACTAACTATAACGAGCAGGAATGCAGACAGTATATACAGATATCTTGTGATCGCCATTCCCGTGTTTGTATTGTTTGCCATCCGTATAAGCGAATGTTAAATACCGTACGATCGATCTCACCACACTTATAACATGCAAGGTTGGGGACAGTAGCTAATCAACGTCTGGCAACAGTAAGTTGAATAAATGACGTGCGCAGTAATTGGGATGGCGCTCGGCCAAAATCTAGTCTAGTGGGCAATACCACCGTTATCACATGCCATGGAAAATTAAAACTATGCGCTGATTCCATGATATGTTCATGCAAATATCGCGCATGACCGTTAGGAAAAATCATGACTTGAAAAGCGAAATACTCATTTATAATATCAAACCTTCATCACAATGTACAATCTTAAAGTTTGCCTAATAATTCTATAGCGATTTTGCGTTTATACAGTATTGCATCACTACAACAGTCATAGATATTTAGACTCTTAACGGGTTATGCAGCCAAGTTCAAGGTCAACATGCACTGAAAATAATCGTTTCTAAACACTAACTCAATATCAAACCAGTACCCCATTCATTTCCTTTTTTGTACCCTGCCATTGTGCTTGTTTTTCTCAGTTCCTGAAAGTGATAGTGAGAATATGATTTTGGTGTGACAAGAAGTTGACCCCTGACCTTGATTCGAATTAGCTACACCTTTTGTCACTCAACTGCTGTGTTCTGTAGTGTTCTAGGAAGACCATTGCATACGTTATTCAAGTGTGTCCATCAAATATTCTATATCTTTTTTGTTCTTTCACATTACAGCGCTGACGTTATGATGACTTAGAGACAGGGAACAAAAGCAATATAAGTTTTGGCCAAAATTGAAAATTGCTTCAAACCGCACAATCAATTTCAAATCAGTATGTAGTGGTATCGTAATGTTATGAATATAAAGCCACTATGTACTGAGTAAAGAATAGTTCTTTTGTTGACACTTACCATAGCAAAAATTCTTCCAAATGTCAGTTTGATATTTTTTAAAGACTGAAATATTTTGTATTGAGGGATACAAACATCCATTAAAAGCAAAATCAATTTTGTAGGATGAGAACTGAACTGAAACCCCCCCCCCCCATCCCCAAAGTAAACAAATTTAGTCGCCCCTAACATTCTGAAATGTAGTTATTTCAGCGATAATGGAAAATTCCTAAATTTGGTCATTCGGGCATGTCTCTGCATTCCATCACGTGACAATGAAATCAACATTTTCATGATGCAAGCCATCATAAAATCAATTTTGTTGTTAATTTCCTTTGTGACCTATTCATCATGGACCATCATGAGGGGACCTTTTAATTTGTGAAATATTGCCAGAGACAAAATATTTGTTTGGCATTTAATGTGATTAATAACTTTCTGTCAAATAGTTGAACATCAAGCCTTAGATAGACACAAAACATTTGCATTTCGTCATTAATATTCGAAATTTATTTTACTGGCCTTATGATTAACAGGGCGAAATCAAGTCTGAACTTTGGGAAACTCTTTGAGTTGAGTTTTGTTGAGACAATCCGGTTTCATTTGTATATTCGAAATAAATACAACGAAGTATTGACTGGTTCGAAATAGAAAATAATTATACAGGTTATGCAACAATTTCGAAAACAAAATCAAAACAAACCTTAACCTAGGCTATACTTCTCAATATAGATCTTTAAATGAAAATATTATTAAATATACTATTCAAATGAAATTAGTAAATTTACCGGCGGAAGTCGGAGAAATCATCACATTTGATTACACCCCCCCCCCCCCGAGCTCGAGCGCAAGAAGGCATTCACTTTTTAACAAAGTCGCGAATTTGAAATATGTGACTATACTTGCTCTAATTTCCTTGAAATATTCCATTGAGGTACAATTTCCACTTTACTGTCACCCTGGGGACATCAGTTGTTTATCTTTTTAAAATTGCTTCACTACTTAGGTCTTCAGAGTTCATAATTTGTTTTATCACTGATATCGTCCATCAATATTTTGTGATATATATAAAAGCGTTGCATGCAGACAGTGATATGGCTCTCAAAGTGTATGACGTCACCTTATTACGTATTGTGTTACGTATATGATAATCTATGGAATTCAGCTTTCGTATATAGACATCTGAACTAAAGTATATATCAGACAGATGCAAAATAACGTGGCTAGAATTTACAATCGTGGGTTTTTTATCATTACAGCTGTCATTTACCACATTTCTTTTTTATTTCAACTTATCGATATATGGACGACTTGTATGGTTCGCACACCGGAAAGATATCCTGATCATCCATTACGATCACTGCAACTGGGTCATTGAACTCCACATGGATCCGATTCAAATCGGAATTATTATCGAAAAATCAATACTATAATTTAACTGCTTTCCTGTTCTGCATTTTATCTTCTTTATATCTCCCTTTAAGTTGCTCCTAAAGTTTTAGGAAACAATTTAATGCTACCAATGGTATAAATAAGGCAACACATTTTCCAGCCAATTCTAATATTCGCATTTACATGTACCTTCGATTAACATAATGTGACTTCCACGCAGATAAAATGCAAGTAATTTCATGAATAGGCATCCATACATAGCATTACCATAGAATG
>NC_135560.1:21996674-21999174 GCF_964340395.1 Glandiceps talaboti | reverse complement strand
AATGGTCGTTACGATTGAACTAATTCTAGTAAGGAGTTGTTGTATTTGTCAATATACACTATTACAAAAGGTTACGTATACGGCTGCTGAAGTTTAAAGACCATAATCCATTTCCATCAAATATAGAAATGTCCCTTTCTTCTTTCTTTCAAGTCTAGGTTTGACAAAAATGTTTTTCTTTCTTTCATCAGCGATCTTCATTTCCCTAAAGCTGTATATTCGTGCATTATTTGCATTATCTACATACCTGTCTTAGAGTGGTGCATTATCTACATACCTGTCTTAGAGTGGTGCATTATCTACATACCTGTCTTAGAGTGGTGCATTATCTACATACCTGTCTTAGAGTGGTGCATTATCTACATACCTGTCTTAGAGTGGGGCATTATCTACATACCTGTCTTAGAGTGGGGCATTATCTACATACCTGTCTTAGAGTGGTGCATTATCTACATACCTGTCTTAGAGTGGGGCATTATCTACATACATGTCTTAGAGTGGTGCATTATCTACATACCTGTCTTAGAGTGGGGCATTATCTACATACCTGTCTTAGAGTGGTGCATTATCTACATACCTGTCTTAGAGTGGTGCATTATCTACATACCTGTCTTAGAGTGGGGCATTATCTACATACCTGTCTTAGAGTGGGGCATTATCTACATACCTGTTTTAGAGTGGTGTATTATCTACATACCTGTCTTAGAGTGGTGGATTATCTACATACCTGTCTTAGAATGGGGCATTATCTACATACCTGTCTTAGAGTGGTGCATTATCTACATACCTGTCTTAGAATGGTGCATTATCTACATACCTGTCTTAGAGTAGAGTATTTTTTATCATCGTATCATACAATGTCAGTTTAATGTGTGTGCTGGGAATGAATATCGTGATATTGTCAAAGATACAAACTCATTTTTCAATATAAGGATTGTGTATGGCTCGTGTTCAGTCAGATCTACATGTAGATTCATTATAGGTTTGTCTTGCTGATAAAAAATATCCACATATGTGGTAGAATGTTTGATCTTTGTCGTCCTCATCATTCTTGAGGTTAACCTTAAAATCTCAGTCTTCATATTGTGTATATAAATTAATGAATGATTGCTGATTTCGTTGTAGAAAGTGAAATGCCTTTACTTCTATCAGACATACAGTATGTTATTTAAAGACAGAACTACCCTATATAAAGAGGATTATGGCTACTCTATGCAAATGCGAGAAATTCAAACTGCTGTATAGAGCACTAGCTTCTGGGTTTTGTTTTCAGCATTTTTTTCTGTGCTCCGAGAAACACACAGGTCATGTATCATGTACAAATTGCTTGTGAATGTCGTAGGATGGTAACTTGATACACAAATTAGTTGAAAATCAGTCTGTTTGTTTCATAGAATGAAAAAACCTTTCCAAATGAGACAAATTCCCCTGCAAACAGCTGCTTAGATTGTGTGTCATTCAGGATTATTCAAATATGCGGCATTTGCATGTGAAAAACCCAGATATAGGGAATGTTTATATTTTGGTGATTACTTGCCAGTGCTAGTGAGTCATCACAAGTTCTCCACCTCCAAACATACAGTAAATCATATGCAAAAATAGGATCCCAGGTCCAGGCAGTTGTCTGTTTAATTGATTCGACAACTAAAGGTTCCACCTACCCTCATAAATTTCAAAAGCCTGCTGTATACAAGACTGAGTTGTATACAACTGTGTTATATCTAGCCCCCAAATACCGTAACTGTTGTCCTGTTATAGACCTAGTTTCCAAAATAAATGGCAGCTTATTTGATCAACAATTTTAAGAAATTGATATCAGATAACATTAAGAATAGAATTCAAATATATTGATAATTCGTTCGCAATTGAGAGATCTTATTTGTCCATATGTCGATTTTGTCTGTAATATTGTCATTGTACACTACATTAATTTATTGCACTATGAGTGAAGAATTTATTCGTTAATTTTTTACGTTAAAATGTATAGGTTTTGAAAATAGACTCTTGTCAAATATATATGGTGCAATTACAAGGTACGGGAATGATGTGCAGACAATCATAAAAGGAATCTTGTAAACAAATACCTATCTAGAGATATTTATTTAATTATTCCTTTTCTACAAGACATCATGACAAATTGTAAGGAAGCCTATAAATGGTGACACCTTCTTTTTAGGGTGTAAATACACAGAATTAGTAAAATCCTAGTCTTTAAAGGTGATTCAAAATGCTCACAATCACTATTGCTATTTTGCTAGACGACATGTTTGTGAAACGTATTCTGGTTTTAAAACTTTGAAAAAGCGGCTGCAAACACCTTAAAATGGCCTTTTTTCAGTCAGTTCCCTTCGGATTTACTTCGAGAGTTTTCGGGTATTTCCGGTCCCACCTAGACCACGGGATTTTGTGACGTCATAGAGGGACATCGTTAGCATGTAGCCTATGACGAGCGTAGTCAACAGGTGAATAAAACTTAACAGCATTGTGAAAAAATACATTG
>NC_135560.1:21869174-21991674 GCF_964340395.1 Glandiceps talaboti | reverse complement strand
TCACCCTTCCAGACTGATTAATGTTTGATCAAAGAGGTACTTGAAGTCAAATGTGACCATCCCCCAATCTCATTTTCTAAAATATGGCCCTCCCCCGAAAGCCGATTTGTAAAAGTGCCCCAATGTGTGTGTGTGTGTGTGTGTGTGTGTGTGTGTGTGTGTGCGCGTGCGTGCGTGTGTGTATATGTATGTGTGTATGTCTGTATGTATGTATGTATGTATGTATGTATGTATGTATGTATGTATGTATGTATGTATGTATGTATGTATGTATGTATGTATGTATGTATGTATGTATGTATGTGTGTGTGTATGTGTGTATGTGTGTATGTGTGTATGTGTGTATGTATGTATGTATGTATGTATGTATGTATGTATGTGTGTATGTGTGTATGTATATGTGTGTACGTATGTTTAAGAGTTTGTGTGCCACCATAATTTCAACTATAGCCAGCTCACCTTTGTATAGCATTGACAAACGCCAGAAGAGACACACCGAGCAACAGCTGGATATACAGATGAGAAACGGTCGACGTTTGCTTATAAAACATTGCGATGAATATATGTGCACTTGATGGACCTCCAATACTCAAATAGTGTTTGACTAGTAGTTAACCTGCAAACCAGTCGATACAGTCTGGATGTATATTGCTTAAATCACAAATCTGGTGAATAATGCTGATTAAGCGTACACGTGACTCTAAATGTCTAAAACGTACTGTCTCACCTATGTTTCCGTGTCTGACAACTATCTAATACCAGATGCATATCAAAATTAGCATAATCGAAACGGGTATACGGGCAAATCCATTTTTCTAAGGGTTGACAGACCGAAAATATTGTTGAAGCTTGTTGTATAAGATCCAGAAATATACATCATAAACCCTATACAATCACTCGTGTAAATGGAGGTGTATCAGGAGCAAGTCGAAATAGTCAGCTGCACTGTAACGGTACAGTTATTCATTTGAATCGTCAATTATGAAACACCTTAAAGTGGCCACATGGATGAGGATTAGGTATTGATTTTTGATTTTTAATTCATACAGCAATGCTATCCTGGCTTCCTACTTGAAAAATCAGTGTGAAACAACAGAGACCAAGTCTGTGTTTGTAGCTCATTAGATTCCAAAAAGTTAAAAGAAATGTGTAAAATGTTTGTTATTGCACGTACAAGAAATATTTTACACATTTATTATATCAATCTTTTGCAATTTATATATCGATACATAGTGCTAACTTTTAGTTTATTTCGCTTAACATGGAATGGCAAACAAACAAACAAACAAACAAACAAACAAACAGCGTTGCAATTTTGCCGTTATCATCAGAAGTCATTCTATTTTCCAAATCACCATTACAGCATGTCATGTATTCACACACTGATAATCGTATTTTTCAATATCATCTATATAAAAGCCTCTCCTGTGTTATTACACCTCAACTTAATAATTATATTACCAACAAATATACCTGTGTCAACCTGATATAGCACTCATTTGTGGTACTTTTCGGAGACGAGAGTCTTGACAATTTTATAACTATGTTATATCGCTTAAAATGAGTCTTTTTATGCAGATGATTTCGTCACCACGTGTATTACTTGACTTATCCAGAGTAAAAAACATTTCATTAATTATCTGATCATCATTTTAATTGGATTGAACAAAGTTAATGAAGGCCAAGCTTAATTACATCTCGTCAAAATTAGCCAGGTTGATTGCACAGAACGGTTAGGGCATGGTTTCCATCGGTGCAATCATGTTGAACCAAACACAGTGCTACTTAAACACAGCCTGTCTCAGCTCCCAATCCATTTACTGTAAAACGTTCCAATACATTTGCGAATACTCATAAATTCCCAAGCAAGTATATGTTGTTTATATAAGGGGTTATGTTGCCATGCAACAAGAGAAATGAACAAATATTGACATCGATATATTTGTGTAAACAACTCCACTTTCTAACGATCAATTTGTCTTTGGTATTCTATCTTTTTGTTTATATAATATCGAGACACAATAACTGTTATTTGAATGCATATCACATATTGTTTAGATGAAGTACGGTACCGTATCGCCAGTATGAGTGATGACACTGTGTATTGCAGTGTTACCGTTTTAGAATGATACGGCTAGTTGACGTAAATATGACGGTAGTAAAATAGATGTGCTCCCTAGATGTATGAACCCCGATTCCTAACGACACTAACCATCATTCAATTGCAATAAATGCTCGATCATAACGACAAATAACGTAAAGAGGCGGCCCTGTCTCAGACTTGAATTGTTCAGTTGGCAAGACTCGGTGCGACAAAGGACAGCAGTCGACGCTCAATAAAAACATAACATGTGGTAAATAACTGTTCCACAAAGCGATCCACAAATCCGTTTTAATACTCTCTTTTAAAGCCGTTTCTCAAGAAGCATACTATTAAAGTGGCCATATCGATGAGGATTTGATATTTATTTTGGAATTTTAATTCATAAAACAATTTTATCATGGCTTCCTACTTGGAAAATCAATGTGAAAGAACATATGCCAAATCCTTGTTTGTAACTCAATAAATTGCAAAAGCTTAATAAACGTGTAAAATCTTTGTTACTGTACGTACAATAACAAACGTTTTATGTATGTTTTAGCTTTTTGCAAAGTATTGAGTTACATACAAAGACTTGGCATATGTTGTTTCACATTGATTTTCCAAGTAGGAAGCCATGATAAAATTGTTTTATAAATTAAAATTCCACTATAAATACCCAATCCTCATCCATATGGCCACTTTAAATCATATTCCCGACTTCTTTTAATGAAAACAGCAATGTCATCGCATTTTTGCATGGGGGGGGGGGGGTGGGGTGATTCATAAACACATCTTTGCAACACAATGGAAACGAATTTTGTCGAAACTCTCTTTTACCTCAACGTTTGAAATAACAACATTACCCCCCCCCTCCCCGATTTAAGGAGAAACACGAAAAAACGGTATGTTTTGAAAGCATTTGACTCATATAAATTGTCGGACACTGATTCTCATATTCTGTCTAATTTGTATCCCTTTAGTCGAAGTTATTAGTCTTCAAGCTGGCTAATACTTTGTGTAACAGAGATAAGTGAAGAACTATTTTAGACAGGCTACATTTCATCTCAGATCAATATTTTCTATACAGGTCTGAGATGCCATCCATCTTTTCCACATGAATGTCTTGTTTACAAAAGTATATTTGTTCGCAACCACTACCACCACCACCACCACCACCACCGCCACCACTACCACCACCAGCAGCATCACCACCACCACCACCAGTATCACCACCATCACCATCAACACCACCATCACCACCACCATCACCACCGCCAGCATCACCACCATCACCACCAGCACCCTCACCACCTCCACCACCAGCACCACCACCAGCATCATCACCACTACCACCATCGCCACCACCACCACCACCATCACCAGCAGCATCATCACCACCACCACCACCACCACCACCACCACCACCACCACCACCATCATCATCACCACCACCACCACCACCACCACCCGCATCATCATCATCACCACCATCACCACCACCACCACCATCATCATCACCACCACCACCACTATCTCCACCACCAACACCATAATCACCACCACAATCACCACCACCAATGCATTTAATGCACCAGTGCATATGTAAGCATGCGGCTGTTTATTTCTTATATTTTTGTTCTAGAATTACTTTATACACATCATACCGGCTCATTTCATTTGATTTGTCCTCATTTCCATGTTTTTGTTAGTCAGGACAATGGCATGGTACATTTGAACACGTACACATGTTAACATCTTACTATACTAGAACCCCACCCCTAAATGAATCTCGAATCTCGAAAGTATATTAGTCACTTGGGTATATTCATCAAATGTTAACACTGTACAAACGGTTTGGAATCATTTGCACAAGCAAAGCGTCATTTTTTTCCTACCGAAAGGCAAATAGCTGCGTAACCATAGCTACAAGGAAGAATGCACCTCGGGACTAATTTGTTTGAAAATCATAGTAGTTTGAATTATATAACGTATGCCATGGCATTATGATCGTCACCACGTCTTTCTGGCAATGGAAATCGTTGTAAATACCACCTGTCGTGAAATAACATATCCACGGTCCTATAGAGGAGCATAATTCAAAAGCTGACTGTAACCCTTCACTCAAAGATAAAATACTCACATCGGAAAAAAATGTAGTTATAATTGGCTTCATTGTGGTGACATCAGAACACGTGTTGAGAGTGGAAAATGTGTGGATTGTGTCTCGTGAGAGTGTAGAATGAATACAACTTACAATATGAATATCACGTATATTGCGGTTTTGATAACGTCAGGTACCTAATGGTATATATAAAATGTGCAATAGTACATGTGTGCAGGTGATCTACAATACTTGCTAGACTTACTATAATTAGTGTCATTTCATGAATAGAATTAATGTCAAATATAACTTGAATTACATGAATCTAGCAATGATCAAGCCCATCAATCCCGGAATAGCTAACTGTTATTTTACGTATTAAAATTCTATTTCATGTATATATCTTTGAATGAGTGTCAAGTATGGCTCAAACCTTAAAACAGTGCGACTATATGAAATAACTATATCATATAACTATCCGACATGTAGCAATAAAGTTGATATATATATATATATATATATATATATATATATCGTGTTACAAAGAAATGGAAGAACATATTATAAATACAAAATACCAATAGAAATAGTGATGGTATTGACCTTTCTTTAACCCCAACTTGTACAAATCAATGGATCAATAGAACCTCAGTGTAAAGTTGTATATATATATATATATATATATATATATATATATATATATATATATATATATATATATATATATATATATATATATATATATATATATATATATGTATATTCAGGTACCTAGTGTATTATCGTATGAATGATACAAATCTCTGCCTGCCAAATGCGATCACACGTCATCTGCTTCAAGTTGTGTAACCATGACGATGTGGTTAAAAGAGAAAATTGAAAGTAAAATCAATACAGGCATGCATGCCTGTCTGTCTGTCTGTCTGTCTGTCTGTCTGTCTGTCTGTCTGTCTGTCTGTCTGTCTGTCTGTCTGTCTGGATGGATGGATGGATGGATGGATGGATGGATGGATGGATGGATGGATTGATGGGTGGATGCATGCATGTGTGCATCTATGTATCAAAGTAAGGACGTACTCAAGTGATATCGTTACTTAATGAGTACACTAACCCTTGCCTCTGTTTCTACATATCCATAACAATCTCCAGGCTAACTATGACAGTTATGGAAAATATCAGTTTCGTGTTACAAAGAAATGGAAGAACATATTATAAATACAAAATACCAATAGAAATAGTGATGGTATTGACCTTTCTTTAACCCTAACTTGTACAAATCAATGGATCAATGGAACAGTACCAAGTTATTTGTTGCTACAGTATCTCGATCGAATGGTAAATATTTACAGAAAACTGAAACTTTCGATATCTAGTACAAACATCCCGACAACAGGAGACATCCAAACAAGCTTACATTTATATACCATTAGACGGCATAATGGTAAAAGGGATAAAAAGGGACAGGTTTGAAATGGGTCAAATGTTGCATTTATCAAGGGTTTCAGTTTTCATTTCCAAATGATATCTTCAATCTCTATGTCAATTCAGCATATTATTCAAGTAGTGCTGTCAAAGACACCTAAACACAGCTAATGTCTCCACAATGTAACATTTTCATGTTTATAGTAATGACTGAATATTTGACAGTTGTATGGATATAATCTTCTTAGTAATTTTAGTCTAAATGAATCTAATGATTAGTATAACTAATTATGGTTGGATAATTTTCTTAATTGAGTCTCCTTTCCTGTAATCTAATGTACTGTCCTGATTTATTGTTTGTTTATATCAGGCATTATGATACAAAATGAAAGAATTATATATGTGTGTGTGTTTGTGTGTGTGTGTGTGTGTGTGTGTGTGTGTATGTATGTATGTATGTATGTATGTATGTATGTATGTATGTGTGTGTATGTATGTATGTATGTATGTATGTATGTATGTATGTATGTATGTATGTATGTATGTATGTGTGTGTGTGTGTGTGTGTGTGTGTGTGTGTGTGTGTGTGTGTGTGTGTGTGTGTGTGTGTGTGTGTGTGTGTGTACACAGGGAACTTTGTACATCCTAGCACTAGGAAGAAGAGCACAGGTACAAATGTATGTACCAGCTGTGTGCCTCACAGCCCCGTTACAGGGACATTTTTACACAGCCATGGTACATGGTTGGGACCATGTCTTCAATAATGAAATAATAAATGATAGATAAGATGAGATAAGATAAGATAAGATAAAACATTATTGAGTCCCTTTGAGGGTAATTGAGTTATCTGCTACAAAAGATTATTAAAAACGATAAAATGTACATACAGTGTTGTTATGAATAACATAATCTAAAACAATATGTGTAGAAATTAAAAGAAATATAAATACATTAACAATACAGACCAAAACACATTAAAAAAGACCCATTAGTTTCTATTAAAAAGTCACCGTTTGATATGACATGTGCTGTAATCTTTTGTATGGCAACTACTGCGCGCGAATACTGAAATACGGTTGGTGTGTGGTTATGCTTGAAACAACGATAACGGTTGTAATTATACGCATTATTAGGTGGGGACCCCATGTACATTATTGTACAGTCGACGGCGCATATGATATTTGTAAACTACACTCGTCACATGGAGATATGATATAATAAACTTCTTGACTATAGTACCCGGGGAGATATTTCATGTCTGGACTTTCCATACTTCAAAGGTCAACTTGGTACGGCCTTAACAAACTTTGGACAATATATATATATATATATATAATACAACACAACAGATAACAGATGTATGACTGGTCACGTGTTAGACACAGTAAGCCTATAGTTTATGTCCCCTTTTTGAACTACGAAACACATTGTAGCGCATGTTCAGTTAACTACACACTACATCAAGTTACAGTCGTACCGAATAAAACGAGCATACAGGAATATAATAGCTCACCAGACATAGATTTATGGTTCGCCAGGTACCTCTCCGAACGAGATGGTATCCCTGGCCTTTACTATCCCAACCCTTGCTTTAAGAAAGTGTTTACATTTCTATTTTTAAACCATGACGTCATATATCTGCTAATGCGATTGGATATAAGTAAACGATGAACTCATCAGTTATACTAGTAATAATGAAAATGATATCGTCAGCGAAATTCTGACTTATTGAACACTAAGACCATATACTCTCATCGATCTATTCTGTCGTAGAACAATGAATTTAATATTTCACTCAACAGATCACAATATGACAATGACTAGTTTACTCGTCAGCCAATCGATAATAGACAGGATTAAAACGATTTTTCTAGTAGCTCAATTAAAATGTGAATTAGACATATATTTATAAAAAAAAAGAGAGACGAAATAATAGATATTCAACTAATGGTCTATCTGTGACTGTTATTTACGACATACAATGTATAATAAAATTTGAAGAAAGGATAGCCATATTAATGTAATGTATAGTAATTACGTTATTTATCTCCCAGTTTCGTCCAATAAACAAAGCATGCATAAATCACAAGCAAAGTCGAAATTATAGCAAACTCGTAAAATGGATTTTCAAAGCTAGCGCTACCGATACTATTGTTACACGTACGAGTACATCAAGGCAGCACGTTGAATTGAAGTAGGCACACGTTTTTACTTGTGATGTTATATTTCGTTTCAGCGCTTTTACGATCACATGCTATTCATGCATACCCTAAAACGTTGTATACCATGATATAAGTTGAATTACAATCCTGTCTCATATATCTATGCTGTTGTATTGACGATAACATTGCCGGTAATTTGATAAAATTACCTTTTAAATTAAGATGATTATTGGCAGTCAGGGACCGTGCATTAACTCGATAGTGCTCTATGCTAGTGATACTACATAGGGTATATATGATAAAAACTTTATGGCCCGGATATGGGTTTTGGGACAAAGGTCCGACTTGCAAGCTGAGTGAGCCACAAACACACGTACGGATGGATGGACATGGGCCATTCCTAAAGCCTTCTCCCAGGCTGTGCCAGTTGGAGGCTTAGAATAAATCACATGATAATGAAAGTTAAAGAAGAAATGACAGTTTCTCGTTACCAGCTGTTGGATGCATATGATTTTGAAATAGTAATTCTGCATCAAATACATATTTTATATGAGAACATAACGTTCAAGCTATATATTATAACATACAGAGATGTTTTTCAGTGGTTTCGTACGAATTCAGATTCGACGGGTATTCACTGTCGGTGCAGTGGTGTTCCCAAAGGCAGTATTCTGGAGCCACTGCTATTTCTGTATGTGCTATATCAATTCTATGGAAATTTCAATCAAATGCAAACTCTATGACAGTGATTTACTAGTGTCAGATAAGGATGTAAATCATAAAAAACCTCAGTGTTATAAGCAACGACATTGATTCATGCAACAAACGGTTGATAGATTTAACAATAAGCTGTCTCTCCATCTAGGGGAAGCAGAACTCATTCTATTCAGCTCGACATGCAAATTGCGTAAGGAAAAAACTTGTAATCAACGTGATATTTATACCAACAAATCTGTCAAATATCTTCCACTAGTCAATGAACAAAGTCTACCAGGGCTACAAATTGTTCAAAGTATTAAGAAACCAAGTTAGAGTCTAAACATCTTCTATCGACAAGTACATTTCTTGTCTACTCTCTGCGAGTTCACATGCAGCGCACATTTGTGTGTTCCACAGGGGGATTGTTTTATCAAAGTACACTACATGTATGAGATGAAGATTAAAAATAGTTGCATTACAGAGGGAAAATGTATTTGATTATATCTTTCAACATAAAATATGAAGATGTGTCAACAAAATGGCAATGTCGGCGTTTTTAAGTTTGGATTCTTTAATGGGTGTGTGTGGAAAATATATCACCAGTACATTTCAATTTCAAAGAATGAGAAGAAACACAGTCTGCATGCAGTACACTCTATCATATAACCATTGTGAGTTATTGCAGCTTGTATGTATCGTCTGTTGTCAGGAATCTCACTGGATGTAAATAGATATTGACAATCTGAAAGGTGAGTTGCTGCGGTGAACACCACGTTATCTTTTTGATATTTTGCTAGAATATTAAACACAGTGTAATGACATGCATATGACGGCTAAAACTGACGGTTTAATTACATTTTGTCATTTGGATAGATAGTCAGTCTTTGTGACAGCCTAGATAGATGTGTGTGATTGCAGGCATCAATCAATCGATCTACATATCTGATAGGTGGGCTTCGTTGACAGATTCTTTAGATATCTTACCTACTTTGTGTCATGTAAGATATCTGTTTGATATTAAGAGAAATTAACATATGCCATTTTGATATATATATATATATATATATATATATATATATATATATATATATATATATATATATAGAGAGAGAGAGAGAGAGAGAGAGAGAGAGAGAGAGAGAGAGAGATTGATACTCACCGAGTTATATATATATATATATATATATATATATATATATATATATATATAATTAATCGCTAAAGGGAGTTTATAGAGAAGAATAACCTGTATATCAAGTTGAGTTTCTTTTCAAATTCCACGTGAGTTTGAAATAACTTTATCGTAGAATTACATTTCTAAAGCGAAACTTTAACCACTGGAAATACAACATTGGAAATTAAATTCGAGTTTGTATGCAATCGAATTATGGAGGTACATACAACTATTCACCAAGTGGGACAGGTAAAAGCTATTGTGGGCGTTAAGTTCGTGCTTAATTGATGTGTGTGCTTCTCGATAGATAAGGCGAACACTGCAAACTAAACTATTCGCATCGAACTTTAGTAGGAGATGAACTTTTTGAAATTGGTGATGTTGAGAGAGAATTACGTAACCTAGATTGTGACCCAGACAGAGAAATGGACAAAATATGGTATGACATGAACAGTTGAATGTAAGCCAAGTGACTGTGGAGATTCAGAGAGAGTGTCTGCAAAACTCACCATGGTAAAATAGTAAGTGTATTAAGCGCATTGTATTGAAGTGTAATCTTTAAAAATAATCGTAACATTTAAAAATAATGAATCATTGTATAATTTAGACGAACTGCAGAAATGTAAATGAGACCATAAGGAGCTGATTAATAGAAAGGAAAAAAAAAGCCTAAATTTAAAGTTCATGTAATTTAGAAATGTTGGTTGCAGCAGTGGAGCAAACAAATTCAAAACGTTTTTTGTTCTTTGGTCAAGGGAAAATCACCCCTCCCCATTTCTAGTAATATTTCTGACGATGATTGGTTCAATTACTTGTTGACTACACCAGGTATGTGCAGTGACGATTATGGTGAATTATATGATGAAATAAAACGTTTTGTAGATAGTGTATAGAACGAGGGAGATAACTTAGCTACTGGCCAAAATGTTTTGGATGTTCTGATTGCCATCAGTGAGGAATAAGATTAAATTGGGCAAAGCTCCTGGTATTGATAGAGTCACATCCGATATATTTTTGTTCATAGTGTCCGCTTATTATCAGGGAAATGGTGTATAAATTGTGTAATACATAGGGAGTATTTCCAGCTGATTAGGTACAAGATGTTATGCTCCAACACACAATGTTTCAAAGCTTGAAAACTCTTACTCATATATAAGGAGCACCAATTTACTATGCTACATCTACTTTTGTCCAAGCTGTATTTCTTAAATTGCTGAAGTACTGTAAGGTAACATGTAAATATTTAATGTCGGCGTTGGCGTATGTATTGAGGGAACTTACTAATTGGTTCGTATAGAGGAACACATTACTAATGCATATAACGATGTATATCAGGAGAAGATATAGATGCTATCGATAGACATAGAGATATGCTATTATGATTAATGTATACTATACCATAACTCTACTACATTATTAATTATTTTGATTCGTACCTTGGGCCTTATGGGAAGAGATGGAGACTGACCTGTTGAAAGATTTTTTGCTTTTATAACTTAAAACAAGCAACCATTTGTTTTTATTCCCGGTATAATAACAAAATATAGTGCAGCATTAACATGAAAGGTGAATCATAAAAGGTAATGGTGGTCTCGCTGTAATAGCAACTTGTCGTCACGTGATCTAAATCGGCGTTTCAGGTTGCATGCATAAATGAGCACCGACTTGGAGGAGGGTGGAAGGGTGGAGTCACAACCCGTCATTTTTTTTTCAAACAGTCAAGCACACATTAGCACAGTGTTTGTTTATATTCATTTCGTGCCAAACCAAGTCTAATATTATATAAAAAGTTTTAAAAAAAATAAAAGTTTTATTAAAATTTTCCATCCGTCGACATATGTATATTCAGGTACAATTCTTTTCCTTTACACTATGGTGCCGGGTCATAGTATGTTTATGGCTTCATTTTAGATGAACGTTTTATGTGAGTTCTTGTCGTATGGCTAGGATGTGGAATAAGAGACTGCGCATGAAATGACATGTGGATGTTTGTATCATATGTATATGACTCTCTCAGTAGTTGTGCTGGTGAATGATGTTATTGCATGTACCATTCTTGTTTCCTATTAGGATATATTCCGTTAAGTGTAGGATGGACAAATACCGCTAATACAGACAGCTGTATGAAGCATGGTTTCAATTTTGTTGTTTCAGGACATTGTATTTTGTTTGTAAGTTAAGCATCGTATCTCGAGTTTCGTGACAGCAATTTCTAGACATAGTCGATTTATGTTTTCAACAATTGCAAAGCTGACTTGATCCAAACATAATATATTGACGCTTTAGAACGGTTGATAGAGTTGAAATAAAACTATAGAACGCACACATTGAATGACCATCTCTCTGTCAATGCCTGCATACCATGATTCTCTATTTCCTGTTTACGTATTGTTTCTTAATAAGCCTGTCATTTGAGTCACAAATTATTTTTTTCACAATGATTTTGTGCTACAAAGCAGTTAACGTTGATCACAACTTCATAGCAATACCCCCATAATAGAATTGTTCCCATAAAAGTCTCCAATGTTATAAATTTGCAACCCTCACATTTTTCTTCATTAAAAGGGCTATAGCAGCATTCAAGATTTTATGTTCATCCAGACAAAAAAGGTATACATACATACATACATACATACATACATACATACATACATACATACATACATACATACATACATACATACATTCATACACACACACATACATACATACATACATACATACATACATACATACATACACATACATACATACATACATACATACATACATACATACATACATACATACATACATACATACATACATCCATACATACATACATACACAGACACACAGACACACTGACAGACAGACATACATACATACATACATACATACATACATACATACATACATACATACATACATACATACACACACACACACATACATACATACATACATACATACATACATACATACATACATACATACATACATACATACATACATACATACACACAGACACACAGACGCACAGACAGACACACAGACAGACACACAGACAGACAGACAGACAGACAGACAGACAGACAGACAGACAGACAGACAGACAGACAGGCAGACAGACAGACAGACAGACAGATGGCATCAAATCATAAACTTTTCTTCGTAAGCTAGCTTAAACAAATGAAAAACAATAATAATACCTTGAAGAGATATCCGATTAGTACAAGTTCTGACAATGTTACTACATAGACGAGTATGATTGAACATTTGGATATTCGACAATATGTCCTCACTGTATCTACAATGTTGAAAATGGCGATTGATGGGAACTATTGCGGACAAGAATAATCATTACGTATTCTGCAATATTTAAATCAATTGTGTATTCTAATGAATATTGTCATGTAAATCTCTTTGCAATAAACATGACATCTGATTACACTTTTTTGCAAATTGTAAAAGACACTACGTTGTTGAACACATGCAAATATGTCAACCCATGAAACAGCTGCATTATGTCAGTAAATTATTGTTCTTTTCACTTAGGTTTCAATATATGCATGATGCTTTTATTTTAATTTACGACATATGGTTGACACAATTGTATATTCATAAACATAATAACATGTTTGATATAGCTGACAACATTTCCATCTGCTAACTGTATAGTACTTAGCTCCAAATGCCCCAGACAAGGACATAAGGATATACTAATTGAACACGACATATTCAATACGATTTCTTATTAAAAAAAACATAATTTATAGAATTGAACAATTTGAATCGTCTAAGAATAATGTTTAATTATAAAAATGTCAGCATAAATTTATATTTCTATTAATGTGTTAGACTGTGTCTTCGTAGACTTGTTATGATATTTGGTCTTGAGTGCAATCCAGACTGAACGCAATTCTCAGTACCTGCGATAACATTTTAACTTATGCATTTTAACTTATTGACACGAGCGCCTATAGTAGGGGGTTATATTAATGTGAAATGTGTGGAACCCTGGGCGGAGATTATGGTCAAGGAGTCAAGGACGTATAAACTGTTTACACGTTCCTTTTATGGTGTACATCGCCGGACTAGGAAATGGAATTCGTTATTTTAATGATGCATCTATGCAGTAATATTCCATTTCCGATACAGAGAATTACAGGAATGGTTATAATATATTATTCATAGAAATGATAAAGAGATTGTCTACTTTGTGTGTGTTAACTATTAAAAGACGAAAGTAACAAATTCAGCAAGTCGAAGATTGATGTCTTTGCTTCGAGTTTGCGAATTATAATCAGGGTAGGATCTATGACTATATGAACGAAATGGTTGCATTGTAAGTGCGATATGCTTCCGTTATTAAATACCATGACCTCACCACAATACACTAGCGTTGTCGGTAAACATCTACTGATCCGTACACGGATATTAGTCGGATCAGTAGATGTTTACACTCACTGTGCAATGTGTTAATTTGGGAAATAGCCCGTGAGTTGTTTTTTTGTTCTAGGATTAGCAATCTACTAATTAATACAAAATTGGTAACCTCTGACAAGGCAGTGATAACGGTGGGAAATAGGGGAAAAAACTGAGAGGGACAATAGTTAAATAATAACATAGAATAATATTAGAAGTCCAGAAAATCGCGAGAATAAAATTAATTATTCGCCCTTTTCCCTGTGATTTAATATCTCAGTAAACAGCAAAATTGGAAGGGAAAAAACTTGAAATATATTACCAGTACATACCGTTACTGATTTGCTTACCAGTTATATTTAGGGTTTTATTTATAGACACATATGCACACCATCACCGTGACAAATGATAAAAATATCTTCTTATTTGTACCTTTAAAATAAAGAGAAGGCCGGCATGTGCTTTTCACAGTAGCACAAAACCGTGTGGTATTAGAGTTTGCACTTCTCTTTAAAATGTCGGCTGTTGAAAAGCTGTGGCATGGTGTCTTGTTATCACGTGAATGTCACGTGACGAGATACCAAAGAGTCCGTAGCATACTGCTACCTTTAACATCTTCTGGTCTACTTTGGATTTTTATTTTTTTTAAATAAATGTGATAAATTTTACATCATAATCTTCAAAACTTTTATAAATGAAAATACTGCAAAACAATAACTGTTATCGAAGGTTTTTGAAATTTTTATTTTTATTCTCAAAACTAAATAAAAAAAGTGAGTTTTGCGTCTACACCCCAGAATAAAAAAGGTCAAATACAAAAAAGAACAACATTACTCAAAATCAAAGATAACGCTACACTTACATAATAGTTAACGTTATTGCATCTATGTGTCAATCCCGCTTGCATGTCACCTGGAAAAAGGTAAGAGCTATCGATAGAAGGCATTATATATTAGTGCCCTTGTTTCTCGCCGGACGGAGTAACCCCGGGTTAATAACTGCTCATTTCATCCCACAGTGAATTTGTCAGTGCAAAGGTGGCAATCCGTTCAGTCAAAAGTGTATGAAGAGTACGATGTCTTCCAATAGTCAGTTAAGAGCACTGTCTGAAGTCTGAAAATCTTGAAATATTGTATTTGAGTTTGACAAAATTGACCACGGGTATCTCAGTATGCCCTTTATAATGAAAACAAAAAACGAAAACCCAATGATCAGCCCCCTCAACGGTGATCACGACAGTACCCTCAACAGTGATCACGATTTCAACCTGTGTCTGTTCTGTACTGCTTATGGATAATATTAACCATGTGGCTGATTAATATGTACAATGTCTTCTTATTGGTATTTTAATAGTTTTCAGTAAATATATAAAAATTAGTTGTCTGATAGAAAAAATGATACTCCGAAGTACAGTTTAAAAACGAGTACAGTTTGTACGTGGTGACAGAATCAAAACCGAAAAGCTATCATTTAAACTTGTCACTACACTACCTACAGATAAGATTGACCCCTAATTGACGGATGCGATGTCTTATGAGTAACTGACCAATTTTCAGTGAATAAATCTTGGGTTTTTGACGGAAAAAATCTCCCAGTTCCAGCGAGTGCAGTTTGCATCGAATATCAATGGCAACTCTTGTCGTTGGGGGCGCTCACTCATGGCTCTGTGTTTCGTCAAAGGACAGAGAGGGCGTACAACATCGGCGTGCATTCCATGTCAAAGTTTGAATGCCGTGTACTCCGCTGTACTGCAAGTCATGACAGATCTACAACACAAAAGCATCAGCAGTGTGATTTAGCCTTCTCATTCAAACTAGGTTTATTTTTTAAAGATCAGGTGAGTGCTGTCTGTCAAATATATAGTATTTGGAGATAGAGGTAGAACGGAAACGTGCAATTGTAGATTGTGGCGTTGAATAATCAGTACTGTCTGTAGTAGTAGTACTCGTAGTAGTCATGGACGTATCTTCTAATAGTGTAGCCCTGTACTTGAAGTTGGATGGCTGTATCAGTGGCTGCAGGCAGTGCATACAAGTACTTCCATGATCAGTGTGTAGCGTTCGTTGCACTCTCCGGTCTAGTGACAAGTGACAACAGTCGTCAGAATCGAGTCACACGCCATGGAAACAGGGCTAACTGTTGTGTAAGTTACGTTGGAGTACCATGGGAGGTGTGATTCTACACAGGGGATTCTTACTGCATACATATAACATGGAGGTATCTTCTTAAACCTCCTAGCATATATCCTATGTATTAACCCAGAGACTTGTCTTGGTGTTACCATCTCAAGAACCTCTCTGCACCGAAACTGCAAAACTCTGTTTCCTTCAGTCATGCTTCAATTTTGTTGAGAACTTCTTACACGTAGGATGGTAACACCAAGACAAGTTTCTTGGCTATTGATGTACATTTACTCACTGACACTTTTGTTCAGTGTAATACATTTACAAATGGACATTTGCACATCACGCTATGTACAGTTTCAGTGATACTGGGGACTGTGATCTACACAAGATATATAGTCACGCTAATATATGTGCATGTCTTTTGCACATTTTCCTGTTACAGTGTTATGTATGTTCATGATATATGGCTGTCAAGTGATAATGTACTGCCCCCACAATCCACATTGGAGGACTGTTATATGTAAACTACATGTAAGAGCATTTTTTATGATTCTGGTACTGCTAGTATCAGAGGACACTGCTGATTGTAACAAACTTCTGTCATAAAACTAATAATTCAACACTCCTTACCTTTTCACAGATATTTGTGTCTTTGTCACACTCATATATACAACAGGTAAAAGTATCTCAACCATGGCTGCAAAACGCATCAGTCAAGAAACGTTTGACAGTGCAGTCAAGGAGAACATTGAAGAGTTCTGCATGGAACCTGATGAAGCTCTTGAAGATGCCATCAAACAATTTGAATCTCAGGGCATTGACCTTAGTAACATCATCAAAAGTCTCAGTCTCCAAGGAGATGGGGAAGGTGATGGAGAATCAAAACATACTGTTGTTGTTGTCATGGAGAAGCTGAATGGGTTGCTCGATTCAGGTTGTGAAGATGCTGAAGTGATCACAAATCTTGAAAAGTTTAGAGCCGAATGCGATGTTGACTTTGCTCATCGTAGTTTGGCTGCAACCAAACAGGCTTATCCTCTCATGTATAAATTGTATGAAAAATACAAAAACAATCAAACTGTTCTCTTGCATATCACTGTAGCTCTTTCAGCCTTCTTCAACGGTCAACCAGATATTATAGACCCAAAGGGTATAGAAGTTTTAAGTTCTTGTCTTAAAGAAAATATAGAGTCTGCTGAACTTTCACCAGCAGTGATAAAAACTATCAGAATGACTTGCATCATGCATGAAACCAACCGACAGGCTTACGTCACTGATAATGACTTGATAACACTACTTCTACAAGCACTACAGAAACATAAAGATGCTGCTGCAGTTACCAGGGAGAGTTGTCAGGCTCTTAGAATTCTTACTGTTGATGATGACATAAGGGTTCCATTTGGCAAGGCCCATGACCATGCTAAAACAATGGTAGAAGAAGGAGCACTGAAAGTACTATTGGGAATCATGCAAGGTATGTCAAAACACACTTTATTACTGTACGGTCGCTTGTTTTGAGGGATACCCTGGTTATTGAAAAACCACAAGACTAGTGAGAAATATTGATTGACTTCCAATGGTGATGCTCACAGTTGATATCATTCAGTACTGTTATCTCAAGTACATCAACAGACAATACATGTACATCATGTCTGGATTCAAGAGTATACAGCTTCAAAAAAATACTTTGTGTTTCAACAAACTCTTGAATAATAGTGGCCACCATAAAAAGTATAATTCATTCAGGGTACCATGTCAACCGGTGCTCTGGACTTTGGTAACATTTAACGAATAAGTAATGAAACAAATCATTAATGTAATTGGAGTGAGTGAATTTTTCTGAACTACTTGTATTGCATCGTGATTCATATGTTATCCACATACAGTAGATACATTGAATACGACATGCTTTTACAATGATGTACTTGTAACTATGGCATCAAGCCTAGTTTTTAAAGCTGATTACAATACTGTTATAATATTTATATGTTTTATGGAAATGAATGAGAAATTATCAGATTTATTGTCAATGTTATATTTTATCTTTCAGAGCATACAGGTGATGTGGCAACAATGAGTGAACTCTGTGCTACTCTAAGTCGTCTTGCTGTCAGGAATGAATTTTGTCAGGAGATAGTAGATCGTGGAGGTCTAAAGATGGTTCTCAAAGCATTGGTAGAAAATATGGACCACAAGGTATAGAAGCAATGTACCAACAAATTTAAGATTTGATAAGGGAAAGCCTTAATGAACTTTTTTTTTTTTTCACATTTGTGTTTAAAAACACAGGTATCTCTTGATAGCGATAACCAAATATACCATAAGTACCTTTTCTTTGCTTGTGGTGGTTTCAGTAAAAAGAGGATTTCACTTTGCAGAGAATTAGGAAATATTTAACATTAGATGAATACTAACATTGTGTTATATTTAATCTTTGACAGGCTATTGTAAAACAAGTCTTTGCTGTACTCAAAGCCATTGCTGGTAATGATGATGTGAAGGTAGCCATTGTTGATTCTGGTGGTATTCCTGCTATGTTAAATGCAATGACTAGACAGCAGTCACAACCACAGGTATGCTAATACATTAAAGGGACTCAAGCTGAGTTTATATGTGTATAGATGTAGTTTATGCTGCATATTTAGAAGGTACTCGCATTATTGTGCCTATTGGAGCACACTTAGCCATCACTTGCAATTTGCTCAAACCTGGTAGTTTATAACTCATAAACGATCCAATGACATAATTTATTATATGCATCAAAACATGACATGTTCAGCAAATCCCTACTATGCAGTTAACTGTTCTAACAATGCCAGAAGACAATTGTAATGTTATAGAAGAATATTTGAATAGGATAATTAAAATACAAATCTACCGTGCATTTATCAGATATTATGGAATATAATCTATAAACTATTGACCTCTCCCCATAGGTGTGTGAAAATGGTTGTGCAGCACTGGCTGCTGTATCACTAAGGAATCCTAAAAACTGTAATGCTATAGTTGGATGTGGTGGTGCAGTAGTCATTATCCAGGCTATGAAAGTACATCAAGATGAAGTAAGGGTGCAGGTAAGAAATTATATACATACATTGATAAAATAATAGCTAGTCTAGTCCTATCCGTGGCATCAACTCTCAAGATCTCTCTTTACATTTGCTCATTGAGGTCCTGAGATGAAATTTCAAATTCAAACAAAGCCACCCACAATCATTAATATCATGTGGAAGGCTATCAACCACTTCTCTTCTTGTGAAAGTATTATTATAATATAGACATTCATCAAAGAATACAAAAGTTCAAGGATGGTAGATCACTTTTGAACCTGTCAAGCATGGTGGCCTGAGTGACAAGGACTGTATTAACACCATACATCTCTATAGTGAGGAGAACGTATCAAGCATGGCGACCAGAATGACAAGGACTGTATTAACACCATACTTCTTTATAGTGAGAGCACCACATACATGTCATAATTTTCCCCCAATTTGTTCATAAACTATTCTTGCAGAGGTACATATGCTGTCTTCATTCAGTGCATGTGACCTAAGGGGCCTTGTCCCTCCTTGTCTTTGGACTTGTAGTAATATGGCCCCTTAAGTCACTCATATTTTCCTTGGATGAAAAAATGATTATTTGAAGTGTGTTACTTTAAGATCTCTACCAGCATAGTATTTATCATTCCTCTAAATAATCCTATACACGACGTGGTTAGAGTAAAAAGAAACCCTTGAAAAAAGAACAAAATTTAGGATGAAATAATTATCACCTGGTGCGTTTGTTACAGAGACATTTGAATCAACGGGTTTGTTTAGATTTGTTATCATAAAATGATTGTTAGAAGTATTATGGAAGAGCTCTGTACAATTTAAAAGTTGAATTAATAGCCTTATCTTATCTTATTACAGAAACAAGCCTGTATGGCCATACGTAACTTAGTGGCCCGTACCAGGGAGTACAACGATGCGTTTCTGGAACTTGGTGCTGAAGCTTTGATAAATACAGCCAGGAGTAAATACCAAGATGTGGTAGAAGATGAAGCAAAGGCTGCACTAAGAGACTTAGGGTGTAAGGTAGAACTGAAAGAACTATGGAAGGGAGAGAAAGCTCCCTTAACTTTATAAGGAATACAACACAGGAACACATCAGTGAGAGAAAGCTCCCCTAACTTTATAAGGAATACAACACAGGAACACATCAGTGGGAGAAAGCTCCCCTAACTTTATAAGGAATACAACACAGGAACAAATTAGTGAGAGAAAGCTCCCCTAACTTTATAAGGAATACAACACAGGATCACATCAGTGAGAATACAATGTACTATGTAAATTTACTTACGGAGTTGGGTGAAGGGATCAATTTATCTTGTTAATTAAGTATTTCGATTTGATTGATGTCTTGGTAATTAGTAAAGAAACTGTAGACTGCAGAACTTAATTTGTAAGTGAATTTCTTAACTGACGTAGAATAGCTGCATGTACGTATGTGAATTATAAGTTGAGATTTACTGTGTGTCTCATTTAGACTTACTTGTATGTGTAGGCTTGCAACCATTCCATTATTGACTGACAGCAGTACTCATACTGTTTGAATATACATGTACATGTAGTTTCTCCTGAAATACTCTAATCAAACTAAATGCAAGTAAATTAACATTATGTGTACATATTTGTTATACATACAAAATAAGAACGTTTAGTTTAGTTCTGAAATACACATTGTTTAACTTGACAATCTGATTAAAGTCTGATGTAGGAATACAGCATAATGTGTGTTTTCCACTGTTCCCTTTGTATTAATTGTCCTTTGTTTTTCAATTTTGTTATTGTGAGTGCGATTGTCGTCTTCTGATGTAGGAAAGTGATCACAAGCAAGCAACAGAGCCATATTGAGATTTTAATTTGAAGTGAGATTAGTAAGTTCATTATATTTATGATAGATTCTTTCTATATCAGTTCTATCTTTATACTTGGTATACTACTGTGTTCATATTCTTGTTCTCTGTCAGTCCGTGTCTTTGTCAGAGAACCTCCTAATTCTAAGGAAAAGTTAAGAATTGCAATGGAATTTTCATTATACCATGTATAGTGTTTTCCACACTTCATATAAAATAATATTCATAGACCCTGGCCTTTCATGATTTTTTGAACAGTCACTGTGATGCATCAAATATGACATTTATTAATCTGTATTAAATGTGTGGCTTGAATGATTTTATATAAATTTCTGCACCAAAACATTTTTTGTACATTTTTTTGTATTTTTCTATTTATGTTATCATTGCAAATAAATGTTAAAAGTTGAAGTTGTGCATAATCATTTATTGACCCTTTACCTTTTAGATTGTTGAGTTATACAGCTGGATCCTATCAATTTTGTTAGCACACTAACATAAAACCTTGTCAGATACACAAGGCTGCAACTATGATGTTCTATTTCATCTGATGTTAATAAATGAAGGACTGCATGTTAGCCACAGGCTCGGACACCAACATAAATTTTGAGGACTAGTTATGGCGCCCTCACAGGTTAACAACTATCAGCCATGATTTTGATCTGCACTCTGTCTAGCTATGGGACTGTAGCATCTCTCTACTCATATGTGATGCATATAATACTTTATAAACTAAAATAATTTATATGTCCAGGATATATGTATATACTAGTATATCCCCGTTGTCTATTCATTGATACAACATATGGTGACATTGATATATACTTGATGAACAAAACCACTTCTTGAGCTTGTGATGAGTATTTTTTGTGTTAAGAAGTGCTTCCAGTGACTTTGTAATGTTGATAAATAAACATACATGATACATACATACATACATACATGCATGCATGCATGCATGCATGCATGCATACATACATACATACATACATACATACATACATACATACATACATACATACACATGGTGCTACAAATTTCTATTTAGGATTAGGACTATATGGCAGGCCTATGTTACATGTTCACAGTGGAATGGTCAATCCCCCCGTTTTTGTCCTTTTGTCATCTGGCTTGGCAACATGTAGCATCTGTAAACTCCATGTGAGTAGTCATTACTCCAGGAATACCTCCCAAAGTTGCACTCATCTTGTAAGTGACACATGTCTGAGTGATACACTTTACTCATCGAGACTGTGGAACACTAACAATGGGTTTGGGTTGTCCCTTTACCACCAGTAGATTTCAACCCATGACCTCCCAGTTTCATAACCTCTCAACTTCTAATCATGAGCTTTAACTGATTCACCACAGGTAGCCAGTGATAAGTCTAATATCATTATTTTTATTTCTTATAGCCACGATAACTTCACAAATAACATGATGGAAAGATGTGAATTTTATTTGACCACAAATCAACATGATTCATATAATGTATTCTGATAAGAATTATACACTACCTATGACCCACAATGTAACTGACAGCTGTCAATTACTCAAACTCATGATCACAAATATTCCAAACTACAATGAGAATGACTATCTGTAGAATTTTAGCAAAATAATCCATCATTATATTCTAATAAAACTTCAAATTTCAAAGTTTAGCACCCTAATTCTTACATACAATAAATGAGGACCAGCCAGGTTATTGACAACAGTACTGTATATTCCTATATTACTACCAAACCAGAGGGACTATAGAGTTTCAATTAGGTGGCACAATGTAGTGTAGTGGTCATTGATCTAGTCCTCACTACTACCAAACCAGAGATACTATAGAGTTTCAATAGGGAACTTGCAAACCAGCCATGTTGAATGTTGCATCATGGGAAATGTGATAATAAATACTGATCAATTAGCATTGTAAACAATACTGTAATGTAACAGTTACATTGTTTGCAACCATGAATGATCAATTCAGTCACCCTGACCATTGTGGGAGGTTTATTTTATCGGTAGCTCCAGATTAGGTATTACGATAACCACAGATAATCCAATAGTCCTTTGTGTCTGAGCATGCTCAGTTTGGATTGCAAGTTGGATGACACAATGTTTTTTATGTCTCACACAACGTTTATTGTTATGGATTACTTAAAACAAACTGAAGACACTGATATAATAAAATGATACAATTATCTCACTTTGAACACAAATCAACATCACTGTCTGATGAAAAGAAGCCAGGTTCAGACGCAAACCTGTTTATTTGTGCTCAGTGACATTTTATGTGCATGCACACTATCAGTGTAATTCGTACCAAAAAATGTTGCATGAGATGTTCAAAAAACCATGCCACCCAATTGAAACTCTATGGTCACTCTGGTTTGGTAGTATCTATCATTAAACCGTAATAGCACCATCAATAGATTAGTATCACCTCATTCCAAGATATTTTTTGATAAATGCTTTGTAGGAAGGTGAGTTCATAAATCCAATACAAAGTAATAGCAGTGCATAAACTATCATAATAGTTGCTAGTGGGTGGTGTCGAACCCATGATAGTATTCTAGAAGACTGACTTGGCACCCTGTAAACAGAAAGAGAAATGTATTACTTTTATTTCTTTGACAAATGAGAAGAATCATGATACACATGTCAAATTCGTAAGTTCTTACTTTCTCTGTGTAGGTTTGACAAGTTAATATACACAGTTGCTCTTATGTAGCACTGCAGGCCATTGTGTCTTTCTATAATTCAAACCAAAACAACATGTGTAATGCTGCACAAACAGAATGGCTGAGATGACTCTCTTTTCAACCGGGCAGTAAATACATGTATAAAACAATACGGCGTATTCCGGTTATCGAACTTCCGGTTGTTTCGCAGGAAAGTATCGCGAGAGGGCGCACCATATCTGACAAAGTGAGGGCCAGAATTTTCGTCATGGCATCTAATAGTATGGCGATGTATGAAGCTGTCAACAAAATGGGCGTAAAAGAACTCCGTGCATTCATAAAAGAGTGGAAAATTACTACTTCTAAATCTACTAGATATCGCCAGAAATGCTGTCAACCTTGGTCTTGAAACACTAGAAAATGATAATTTTCTGAGAAAACGGAAGAGGAGACGAATAGTGGATGTCAAGCATCAAAAGATAGAACTAATCGACAGCGGAAACATTGGAAGTTGGACGGAGGACCTTCGAAATATACCCGATGTAGACATGATAAACATATTTCTTTACCTTACTGGTGTCTGTTGCTTGACAAAAGAACGATTAGAAAATTACAAATCTGACAACAGCTTCCAATCTGATTAAAATCCGATGTAGATGTTGGCTGATCGTTCATTGCTATTTTACCTTCGTTATTTTGCCTGAATTGACCTTCTTGGTACATGTTTACATTTTTTAGCTTGCCTGATCGCCTCCTCTACGATCAGGCTAAAAAATGTAAACATGTACCAAGAAAAATAATATCAGGCAAAATAACGAAGGTAAAATAGCAATGAACGATTAGCCGACATCTACATCGGGTTTTAATCAGATTGAACAGCTTCCAGCTACAGTCATTGCAATATTGAGAGTTCGGTCGACAATTACCAAGCCACATGTTTATATTGTAACTGATGTCGACGCATACTTAGGCCTTTCTTGTTTATTAGAACAGTGGTGTAGCACCACGGGTGAAATCATAAAACTTTGTCCGGAAAAAAACATTTCATGTACTGGTTATAAGTTGGCATAAACATATTTGTATTGATACTCATCTTTACTATCACACTTTGGTTAGCTTGCTATTCTTCATTCAGGACCATCAGTGTATAAAAAAAACCATTGAAGTCGGCAACGAATCATAAATATTGTTATTGTGATTGATGTACCACACCGCCCACCCCTTCAATGAATCGGCCTTCCATGTAACGTTTACGTGGTTCACTCATCATACCATGTCATATACCGATCTGATTAAAATCCGATGTAGATGTCGGCTGATCGTTCATTGCTATTTTACCTTCGTTATTTTGCCTGAATTGACCTTCGTGGTACATGTGTACGTTTTTGTCCTGATCGGTAGAGGAGGCGATCAAACATGTACCACGAAGGTCAATTCAGGCACAATAACGAAAGTAAAATAGCAATGAACGATTAGCCGACATCTACATCGGATTTTAATCAGATTGGTTTTATACAAGCTGCAATAACTATGCTTTGCAACAATGCGCTACAATTCTGGCCCTCACTTCCGGTTCTAAAACAGCGCCCCTAGTGGCCAAACAATCATATCTTTTATCTTTTCGGGGCTTCTTCGATAACCGGAATACGGCGTATTCCAATGGTCTTAAAATTATGGTGCCTCATCATTGTCGAAGGAGTACAAGTTTTTTATATGAGTTTTCTATCCATATTATGTCTGAAAACAATATACAATGCTGTCATCAATTTGATACACTCGCTGAAATACAATGAAAAGTGATATTTCCAAAACACCAATATGGCCGAAACCCACAGATTTCACATCAATTTCTGTTGTGCCAGCAAGCTAAGGGGTCTTGTATATATGTTTACATTACACAGACACATACAGAGTCCCTAGCTCAAAGTCTAAATGCAAACAGTATGATCAATGCCAACAGATATTATCTATTTTATTTAGCAGATTTTTCAGACTTAGCCTCTGAGTAAGTAATTTTTTGGCTGCTGGAGAGTACATGACCCAATGAGCATATGTCGCTTTAGAAATTAATTTTAACGACATAATAACCTGTAGCTGACATACTATGAACCAACCCCATCAAAGTTATCAACAAAAAATACTAATTCTAAGAATTAAAAACTTGACATGATATTCTTTACACAACAGACATCTTACCTTTGGACAGTTTTACTTGCAAACACCAAGAGATATTTGACCCTGATAACCTGATTGTTTGTGACTACGTAATACTTATCAGGAACATCTCCACCCAAACTGGACGGAGCCTGTGCTCTTGATCTTGTAGAATTATTTCCCTTATCTGTAGACAAGTATACAATAATGAAAAGACTGTTATTTTATGATCTTACTCTAATAATCTTTGCTATTTAAGTTTTGATGATTTATTGAAAAATTTTCAATTTCCACTACAGGGGGATACTGTTCTTGTGTACCGGTATGTCAATTTCATGGCTGTTATATACAGCTTGCCATTTTACTGTAAAGTACACTACCTAATGTTCTGTCTGAAGGAAAGCAGATGGCATGTTAATATTGTTAAGACTGTGACAAGCCATGTCTTGTATTGTTCATTATATCTTTGGTATAAATCCATATTTGCAACCATCTATCCAGAGTTCTTGCTGGATGATAAGATATGGTGTGTGGTTCAACCCTTTACCAGGCTTCTCTAGTGAGTGCTGGGTGATTGAAATGGTGTGTGGTTCAACCCTTTACCAGGCTTCTCTAGTGAGTGCTGGGTGATTGATATGGTGTGTGGTTCAACCCTTTACCAGGCTTCTCTAGTGAGTGCTGGGTGATTGATATGGTGTGTGGTTCAACCCTTTACCAGGCTTCTCTAGTGAGTGCTGGGTGATATGATATGGTGTGTGGTTCAACCCTTTACCAGGCTTCTCTAGTGAGTGCTGGGTGATTGATATGGTGTGTGGTTCAACCCTTTACCAGGCTACTCTAGTGAGTGCTGGGTGATATGATACGGTGTGTGGTTCAACCCTTTACCAGGCTTCTCTAGTGAGTGCTGGGTGATATGATATGGTGTGTGGTTCAACCCTTTACCAGGCTTCTCTAGTGAGTGCTGGGTGATTGATATGGTGTGTGGTTCAACCCTTTACCAGGCTTCTCTAGTGAGTGCTGGGTGATATGATACGGTGTGTGGTTCAACCCTTTACCAGGCTTCTCTAGTGAGTGCTGGGTGATATGATACAGTGTGTGGTTCAACCCTTTACCAGGCTTCTCTAGTGAGTGCTGGGTGATATGATATGGTGTGTGGTTCAACCCTTTACCAGGCTTCTCTAGTGAGTGCTGGGTGATTGATATGGTGTGTGGTTCAACCCTTTACCAGGCTTCTCTAGTGAGTGCTGGGTGATATGATATGGTGTGTGGTTCAACCCTTTACCAGGCTTCTCTAGTGAGTGCTGGGTGATTGATATGGTGTGTGGTTCAACCCTTTACCAGGCTACTCTAGTGAGTGCTGGGTGATATGATACGGTGTGTGGTTCAACCCTTTACCAGGCTTCTCTAGTGAGTGCTGGGTGATATGATATGGTGTGTGGTTCAACCCTTTACCAGGCTTCTCTAGTGAGTGCTGGGTGATTGATATGGTGTGTGGTTCAACCCTTTACCAAGTTGATTAAAACTGTCATCAGAGCCTTTCTACCAGTTGCCCACATGCATCATCCCAAACCACAGCCTCTTTTATGGCACCATGCAAGACAGTTGCTTTTTCAATTTGTCAATTTGTCCTGAAGAAAAACCTCTGGTTTGCAAGAATGCCAAAGTATTATATTTGCTTTCCTTCTACTATTATATACTACTGTGTCTGTAGTCAATCTCATTTCTTTGCATGTGATTCTTCTTTTTCAATTCTTGTAATAAATTGTTCTGACACTGTGACATTTGAATTGTACTGTTGTTTACAAGTGTATATTTTCCAGTCAAATCTTCTCTCTGTTTCATTATTATTATATGTATCTCTTGTACTAACTTCTAAAACAGAACCAGGTTGGAAAACAAATAGATATCACTACTTCACCTTTGAGGGTACACTTTACATGGGGATGGTCAATCATTTCACACATTGCAATACAACTTAGCCTTCCACCAATCATACTCCTTGACCAGCCACCACCAGCTTGTGCATATGGCATAGTAATGGAGAGATCACTGGATAGATACGTGCCTTCACCAAACAATGAATTCTACAGAGGTGAAAAAGAAGAAGACAATTATGAAATAATCTAAGCAATCAATATCTGTTTCTCATTATAGTGCCGCAATCAAGAATTGTATCAGTGCGCCCTCTAACAAAAAACTATTTGGCTGTGGCTTAAAATGACAAAACCAAATTTGGTGGGTCACATGACATTGCTATGTGCATCAATTTCACTTATATCAGAGGGCATAATGACAGACACGTCAACAACTGTCTTAGATTAGAACTATATACATATGACATCAATAAATGGGTTATTGCCACATACTGGCTAAAATTCGGCCTTGCCTTCCTGAACTTGAAGACTTACAACAGTGAATTCCAGTAAAACATCTATTTTACAATTATTTCCAGAGAATATGAACAGTTTTACCGATAAGTTTGTCAGACACTTGTAAATCAGTGGGAACGGACTTTACTAGTTATGAAACAATGGTTTTCCATTTTCCTTGTTTCCCAGTTAAATGTGTATGTTGTGATATTTAGAGTAGTTCCATCATAGTAGTATATTATACAGGTAAAGGTATGGTACAGCCTTAAAGTAACCATTTGGATGGCAAAGTGATAGTAATTTTGGATTTTATATTTATTTAACAACTCTACTATATTTTCCAACTTGAAAAGGGAATGTGAAACAAACATATACCAAGTCCTTGTTTCTAACTCAATAAATTGCCAAAAATTAAAAAAAAAATGTGTAAAGTGTTTGTAATTGTATGTACAATGAAACTTTTCAGACATTTTCTAGTTTTTTGCAATTTATTGAGTTACACATGGACTTGGTATATGTTGTTTCATATTCCTTTTTCAAGTAGCAAAACATAATAAAGTTGTTTTATGAATATAAAATCCAAAATAATCCATATGGCCACTTGACATAAATATTCATACCTTACGGAGTCAAAAACAATCAATCTGATGGCAGGGTATGACTTACTTTATTCATATGTGCATGGAGACCATGATGGAGAATTGAATAAAAGTTTTCAACCCTACTACCATGGTATGCATAAAGAAGATCTCGTGATTCACGGATTTCTTGGAACTTGGCATCATACATCTCACTTGGTACGACTTCAAATATGTGTGTTGGTTCAACTTCATAACTTGGTGCTCCAGTTAAAATTTTTATTTCCTCAAACTGATATAAAAACAAAACATGTACAGTAAAGACAACTGTGATCCATAAAATGAAAAATGGGGAGCTGTGTTTTGAATTTTAATCAGTAATGATTCAGATATATTTAATGTACAAATGCATGCTTTAAGTGCCATTTTCACAAAAACTGTACAACAAGTTGCTCACACGCGGTAATCCCTATGTTGCAACTGCAGTAGAATCAGCTTTTTTGATCTTGTGAAACAAATAAAGTACCTGTGATAGCTAAAGTGATTTTTAAAAAGGAGGCCTCACAATGGTGTATTTATAGTTTAAACCAATACGTAATTTAATGTATTTTTTCAACATTATTTCGGGGAGAAAAGAAAGAACGTCAAATCAACGCAACAATACTCAATTCATCTTATAGTTTAAACAGACAAAAAATAATAATAATGATTTGCAATACATGGTTTTGTTTCACTAAAGCTATACAGCTATTTTTGTAACACATGGCACCATCACAAGGTGTATTTGCAAGGCATTGTGACCATATATGGACAACTGATTTGCATAAATAAATAAGTTATTTGCAAGCTGCAACAAGTACTTTGCAAATGTAAACAACCATAGACAATTGATTTGCAACCCCAAAAATCATTTTTGCAAGCAGCACGGTCATTGCAGGATTTACACAATTGCTTCAACGTACAATGAATGTATTATTTCTTAATAAATGTACATTCATGCTTCAACATATTGAAACTACTAATGACATTGATGTCAAAAATGATGATATTGATGTCAAAAATGATAATGACACTGATGTCAAAAATATGAGGTTTATGAATACTATTGGTATATATAGCCACAGTTTAACTTATACAGAGCCAGTTCAACAAATCAAAATAAAATATTTAACACAATGGAAGTTATCATACCTTTGTTTTGTTGTGGGATTTCAAAGTAAATGACCTGGTAGACAAAACCCAATCTAACAATTCCCAGGTTTCTTCATCAATATCGACCCCCAGGTCTCTCCCAATCACGTTGATCGTTGGTAACGAGTTGCATACACTTTGCTGAAAAGACATTTGTACAAATTTCAACCAATCATTTTTAAATTAGGGAGCCTTCAGTAAATACAAGGGGAAGGCGAGGGCCAGGGGATACCAAGCCTGGTCTGTGGCATAAAATGTACGCTCAGAATAATACCTCAAGACATGATTATAGCTGCAATAATTGTTTTTTATTTTTGTGCTTTTTACCATTTCGGGATTTGCATGCAGATCCCCGAGACGATAAAATAAGCTAAAAAACAAAAACAAAAACAAAATAAAAAATAAAAAAGTAACCTACACTAGTAATTTGCATATAACGTTGTACATAAAATAAAGTCACTTTTAAAGCCTGACTCAAGTTGACAAAGTTGACAAACTTTCCATTTGAATGTGTAAACCTGATGATGGCAAAGTATATGAAACACATATATGAACCAATTGTTGGAACTTTCTCCTACTCACCAAGCTATTGATATCTTTTTCACCAGATGAGTTGATAAACATTGGAGGAAATGGTCTGAGGACTGTGTCGTGTCTGTAACTTTGAACAGCTGACATGAATAAACTCAACTGTACATCAACAGCAACCGGATCCTCGTCAATTTTCCGTAAGACATTATCTTTTGACATATTGCTTTAACTTCTTAAAGTTATTTACATATTATGTTTGGCTTTCATAACTGACAGCTGTTCTACCTGTACACTGCACTGCCCATCATCGCATGATAAACACGAACGTTGACGTTGCCCAAGGTGCACTTCCGGGTTGATTGATTCCATATTCCCATAAGACATTGCGTGAAATGTGTACTTTTTTTTGTTACTTTTCAGAATTTTAACTGATCAAATATCATCTAAATTAGGAAATGCTGATGAGTTTGGTATTTTTGAGGAGATAAATATTTACTTGGATGAAAGATCAATATTGAATAATATATTCATTTGACCTCAAACATTGAATGAACTTTGCTTCAAGGTCACATCTCATTTCGTATGCAAGATGGCCACCTTTACAGCGGAGGCTCGGTACTCTCCAAATATACTGGTGACAGGTATGTTTTAACATGATAATTTTCTTTCCAACTAAGGCAGCAGAGAAATTACGATGCCAACTTCATAATGATGGAAAATTAGAACGTATTAAGCTGTGAGAACAAGATTTTGAAGCCATTTCAATGTGTAGTTGTGGTGTTTAAGTATGGGGCCCACAGAACAGATGTCAACATTGCGACATTTAATGATATTTTTACATATCGTAGCGAATACCTTGGAGTAATATAGAGCTAATGACTACCTGAGAAATTGTCTGTCCATTTTTAGTTATACTGACTGTTTGTTCGCAAATTCTGTCGCAACCTGTGACATGATCTTCCCTGCTCAACATAACTATGCTGTATATGTATTCAATCAAGCAGACTGCCTCTTATTATTATTATTGATAATAACATTACAAGTAGTGCTACATTCGTGATTGAAAGATTAATCAGGGTATCTGTTTATCAATGTATATTGTCTCCGTGTATATTATATCCTAGTCAATAATTGAACTATGTGGGCCTACATACACTCACACATTTTTCTCTTCATTCAATCTTGTTTACTGTGAATCGATCAGTTTAATAGTAAACCTTTATTCCTATGTATGTTATTGAGATGTGTTATTTGCATATGTACAGTTGTATTCAATTGTTGTGAATTGATGTGTACATATAAGGTAAAAACCTAATTATAAGACCTCATACCATGGTCAGGCGATTTTGTCAAGGTTAAATATAACTGATCGTGATACTTTTTTTTCAACAAAAATGATTTTTGTACAGATTTTTTTAAAAATTTTAATACAAGAAACGACAACATTTTGCTTGTATTGTTAATCAAAGGAATTGTATTCGTTATAATGAAATTTATGATATTGAATTTTCATGACTAATTACTCCATTACAGAAATTAATTATGTGTGTTGATATCAATCAGTCAGACTATGAACAGATCTGAATATAATGGTACTATAGTACTACTAGTAAATAGTCCAGATTTTAGTTTACCTTGCCATTGTTTGTATTGTTCTTGGATTAGCACAATAACAAAATTGGTTATTTTCCTTTGGCTTGTTTCGTATCTCTCTTAAAACTAAGTTGTCAACAAAGTCAAAGTTTATTGTGGTTATTGCCAATATTAAACCACAAACCAGCTAATAAAAATGTTTTTAAAGATTTTAGCTGAATAGTCAAGACACAGCTTCAGGAAAACTAGTTACAGCTTATTTATGCACTAGTAACAAAGATATCTGTTTGTTCGTCAGCTTTCAGTTGCTAATTTGTGGTATTTCATGTAATTTTGGTGTTAACAGAATAGATTACTGAATTGTCAATTGTGTCAAATTTGGAAGTATTTTTTCTAAGTGTTAGATCCTAGTAATAGCCCCACTTACAAGAGTGATCTAGAACATGAACTATCTGTTCAGTTTGAATCTGAAGATCTCTTCATCCCGTTTTTCTCAACTTTTAGTTTTTTGTGCACACACAAATATACCACTTGTTGAAAGATAATTATTACCATGTAGCTCAATGAGAAATTATAAATGAAAAGTATTCATGCAAATGAGTAAACACCAACTGTTAGAATGATGTAAACCGTGTATTCATGTAAGTAGCATCCTTAAAGCTTGTAAATTACCATATTTGGACATTATGTAATGGCCCAAAATAAGCACTAACTTATCATAGACCAGAATTCTGTGGTTGATTAATAAGACATGTTAATGACTGAGTTAGGGGGCTTTGTTTGAAATTGAAATTTCATCTAGGATCCATACAGCGAGACTTGGGGTAAAGAGATTTTCAGATGCAAACCCAATGACTAGTCTCTAGACTATTTCAAGAGGGGAACCTTTGAATTTACAAGGCTCTATGTAGATAGAAGTATAGTTTAGCTTAGCATCAGTTTGGGGTGAGGGTGGGGATGGGGCCCGGGGGTAGAATGGAGTGGATAGGGGTATCATTTATGCACTGCTATTATAGTGTTAACAAAACATTGGTTATCTGTTTACATATAAGAGGGTGATGTAGCTTGATTTGCCTACTTCATTTAAACTATGTATGTGGTTTGATATTGACAGGTACCCCTGGTACAGGCAAGACGACCCTTGCCCAGGAAACAGGCCAACGTCTTCAAATGCAATACATAAGTGTTGGTGATGTTGCCAAAGAGAAAGAGCTCTATGAGGGCTGGGATGAAGAATACCAATGTCCCATACTTGATGAAGATAGGGTAAATATTTATTTATTTATTTATTTATATTGATTCTTTGCCTGTATCTTTCCCATTGTCAGTAATTTGGTTTCATGCCTTTTCAATATTTCTTGTACTGTTCAAAAAAGTTGTGTGTGGCTCTGCACACATTACTCAAGCAATGCTTCTCCGTACACTATGATGTGTGTCATGTATGTGTTTGTATGAAGCCTGGAAAATACCTCTATTGTGTTGCCTACAATGCACAATTTTAGGCCAGTAAATATTCTGCATTCATGAAAGTTCATTAATGGTTGACTTGAACACCAAAAATTAATTAATGTAATTAGCATATGTGGATACTACTTATTCTCACATTATGCACTGGCCATTTTTTTTTTGATCAGTCACTTAGATACATATTTTCTCTGTGTGTCATTTCATACATCTATCTACATCTATGTGTTTCTGTCACTGTCTATGTATGTATGTACATGTATGTATGTATGTATGTATATATGTATGTATGTATGTATGTATGTATGTATGTATCTATGTATCTATCTATGTATGTATGTTTGTCAATCTCTTTCTCTCTCCTATCTCTACCTCTCTTTTCTCTGATCCAAGACTGCTGACTCATTTCCAATGAACATTGCCTTATAAGTTTTATGTCCAAACACATTTTCCTACTCCCATGTACTAGTTACACGTACTTGTAAATGATGCTGAAAGTAAATTCTGAGGAAGACATCAGAATGTGACCTACTTTCACTGTTAACTCTACAGGGTGATTCCTTTCAAGATTCCAATATTTGTTGCTTATATTAGTTTCAATGACCAAATTGGCTATATTGGGTATATTGTTAATTTAGTGATATGTTTATTTTGATAGTTATATATTTATAGAATAGAATGGGGTAGAATAGATTTGACCATAATAGAATAGAATAGAATGGGGTCTGTGTAGAATAGAATAGAATAGATCTGGGTAGGATAGAAGAGAGTAGAATAGAATAGAATAGAATAGAATAGAATAGATTTGACTAGAATAGAATAGAATGGGGTCTGGGTAGCATAAAATAGAATAGGTCTGGGTAGGATAGAATAGAATAGAATAGAATGGGGAAAGATATAATAGAATAGAATGAAATGGAATAGGATAGAATAGAATAGAATATAATAGAATAGAATAGAATAGAATAGAATAGAATAGGGTCTGGGTATCATAGAATAGAATAGAATAGAATAGAATAGAATAGAATGGGGAAAGATATAATAGAATAGAATGAAATGGAATAGGATAGAATAGAATAGATTTGACTATAATAGAATAGAATAGAATGGGGTCTGGGTAGCATATAGAAGAGAATAGGTCTGGGTAGGATAGAATAGAATAGAATAGAATAGGGTCTGTGTAGAATAGAATAGAATAGAATAGAATAGAATAGAATAGAATAGAATAGAATAGAATAGAATAGAATAGAATAGAATGTGAATACCCTGATGTATGCTGCAATGGAATTAATTCATCTTAGTGTTCTGTTATAGAATTCTAGCCTGTCAATCATAATATGACATCATAGTCAGCCATGAAAATATCTCTATTACTAATTATATTATGAATGAACTGTGAGTTGGAATTACTCAAAGCTTAAAATGAGTCTTTGTAAGGTATAAAGATACTGGTATGACAGAGCAGTAGTTAGAGTAGATACAGTAGAATTGTATCTAGAACTTGTATTTAGTGTGTAAATTTATTAGTTTATAGTGATAACTACTCAGTTAATATATATATGTACAATCTTAAATTCCTGTACTTTATTCCCACAATAATTTACAATTTCAAACCATTTGCTATTTTATCTATCCTTTGCTCTAATTCTATTTTGAATTTTTTTTTACCATTTCACTGTCTGTTTTCATACGTAAGCTGTCAAGTAGTAAACAAACACTTTAATGATATCTGTTACAAATTATTACTTCTGTATTACTAAAATCAAACACTTCAAAGCGGAGTATTTCATGAGTAAATTTAAAGTTGACATTGCGTTATTTTCATTTTAAATCCCTAAGCCTACATTTCCATGTACGTATTGTCGTGTGTTTATATGGGATATTTGTATTTGATCTTTTGACCCTGCAGTAGCAGCTCAGTGTTGGTGTTGATGAGATGATTGGTATTTCAGACAGTGTCTATTGTAATCTAGTAATTACTTCATCATGTGTGATCAAAAGGATGTACACATGCAGAATACTTATTCCAATTTTATTGGGATTATGTAGAAATTAATTTGTAGAAATTCTTTTCAGAATGCATAGATTTCAATAACTGTTATTAAAAATGATCAACAGCAAATTAGTAATTGTTATTGATTATCCAAACCTGTCAATTCTGTGTATGTGATACGAGAATTGCTTTTCTTTATCATGATATTGTAAAATTTTCTCTTCACTTCAGTCCTTTATTGATTAGAGTTGATAGGGGCAGGAAGTCATACCACATGTAAATAAAAAACTATACTTATATTTGGAATGCATGATTGGATAATGAAGATTTCATCCTTTAATATTTGAATATTTTTCTAAATTTCTGTCTCTTTCAGGTCATTAATGAGTTAGAGGATGTAAAAGGGAAGAGAATTAATATGCTATTTGAAATATTTCTGTCTGAATCTGATCCGTTAAGTTTAACAGAATTTGAATATTTTTTTGAATTTCTGTCTCTTTCAGATTATTGATGAGTTAGAGGATGTGATGAGGGAAGGCAATTGTGTTGTAGACTACCATAGTTGTGAATTCTTTCCTGAACGCTGGTTTGATATCATCTTTGTTTTGAGAACAGACAACACTCTTTTGTACAACAGACTTGAAGCAAGGTGTGTTTTATTCCTTATAATCTGGCTAAGTCTGAGTCTTGTGCTGTCTGTGTTAGCATTTAGAACAGTGTTATGGTCTTAGTATCTCTAGCTATCGTTATCACTTAACACAGAGACTTGACATGATCTTAGCATCTCTTTCTGTCCAAACTATGCCGGGGCTTTTTTTGACCACCATGGTAAACCTATGACGTAAGCAATGATATCCCAAAATGATATAGGAAGAGTGCTGTGTTGTTGAATAAATATAATTTACATGTACATATTACATATGTGCATATTACATATGTGCTGGAGAGATGTCAACAAGTTTTGGATATTAACAGAGTGCAGTCTGAACGAAATAGCCAGTTTGAAGTACATGTCAATATGTGATGTATAATCATATCATTTCCTGTTGTTAACATATTGATATGTGATGTCATATTATATTTAGCACAGCTCTCGGTGGTAACTTCAAATTCAGAACTGATTTCTGTGCTAACAATGACAAAAGACTTAGCATGCTTTGGCTAGCTATAGAGATAGTAAGACCATGACATCTTTGAGCTTATCATTAACTTAAATTATATAATTAATATTCATCTTTTTTGAGTATTTTGAATAGTGACATTTGGAAAAACATCACCATCCCTAGAAATAAAATACATGGTCCTGTGTAGCCATCATGTTGTATATGAATTGATTCAAGTTTCTGATTTTATGAAGAATTGTAAAAAGTATATTTTAGGGGATTTTGGAAAATACTACCGTAGCGTAATATTTGTATGTACACTAGAGTATTCATATATCACTAATTCCAGTAATGGATTTGTTAGATAATGTATGGATTGAATGAAACTAAGTGGAAACAACGGTAATATTTTGATTATTATCCTGCCTGTGTATATTAAGGAAAAATTGCTGTAAATTGCAAAAGCAGATGTGTTTCACACATATTGTATCGAGCAAAATTTATATGCACGTCTAATAAATTGAAAGAAATTGATTGAATATAAACTTTGCCAACAGAATGACAAATCCTATAACTTCCACTTGTATGTGTTTTGTTATAGGGGATACAGTGGTAGGAAACTACAAGACAACATCCAGTGTGAGATTTTCCAAACTATCCTTGAGGAAGCTCGCAACTCTTATTTACCCAGCATTGTGTATGAGCTGCCTAGCAACATGCCAGAAGACATAGATTCTAATATTGAAAAGATACAGTCATGTATCCAGAAATGGAAGATGAGTAGTAGTTACAGATAACAACTTAATTAGCATATTGTGTATCTTAGCAACAAATATTGCCAATATATATACAGACATTCCTGTCAGCACTCTGGGATAGGATTTGATTACTGTGTGTAGGCTATGAGCAGACTCAATGACCCCAAATGTCACACATCCTGGTGTGCTGAAATTTACAGAAAGGCAGCTTTCTTAGATCTGAATATCATGTGACAACTCAGTAACTTCTGTTTGAAATTTCTTGCGTCATATGGAAACATAGATTCAGTGAAAGTAACTAGTCTATGGACTTTTACCCCCCCCCCCCACCCCCACCCAACCCATATATTGTAACATTTTTAGAAGAGGCAACTGAATGGCACATACTCAAAGAAAGAATCTCTGAGTTCTGTATATTCAGCAATAAAAAATAAAAGTATATTGATTTGTAACTATGTGATGCAAGTGCAATTTTTCATTCAGTTTGCCAAAGGTCAAAGGTCAAAAGTGATTATTTTACTCAGGGATTCTAGACCAGTGTGGTTTCATGATTCATTTTAAAGTCTATCTAAACAAGAAAAGGTACATGCTAGTTTATTAAGTAAACCACATAATATGCATTTCAAAAGCAATATTTGATTTCCTTTGAAAGAGATTTGACAATTCCCCATCATTTTTATATCAACATTCATACAACATAGATGTATATTTCTAGGATTGCCAGGTTTGTTCATTGTTAAAAAAGAAAGAAAGAAGATAATTTGTTTTTTCTGCAATTAGTCTGTTATACAGGGTGTGACTTTATGAATATTCTCAACACTGTATATGATCCACAAGTAATGAATATTTGCTATTCTTGATAAGTTAATATCAATGAAGCATGGTGACAAAATATAAAATATGGATGTGAATATCATAATATCATAGAAATGTAATCAACATAAATTATTACTAATTGGTTTGTGTACTATGGTCTTTTAAATTCTTCCTTGATAACTAATATTATTGAATTTAAATACAAGTATAACTATACATCCATAAATGTAATCAACAAAACATGAATTAAAAGAAGCCTTGGTTTATGCACTACATGTGATGCCAGGCCTTTGAATTCTGTATTGATATAACTATAAAATAAAAGTATATAGTATTATAATTGTATTTGAATGTCAGATCCATTAAATGTAATTAACAAAACTTGAAGTTTGAGTAACCTTGGTTAGAGCACTATTATGTTTAGCCTCAATAGAATGGTATTAAGGGTATTGATTAACATGAACATAACATATTATTGGAAGATAACAAGTGGCTTGTTAGAAATTAAAGGTCTCAGTCTGTGTCATATCAGGAATGTATTCATCTTGTCTAATATAATTTCCACTAGAAAGTTAATAGTGATAGTATTGAATTTGTACTATATTCACAAAAAGGTAACTGTTAGATTTAAATATCTAGTCAGACAGCGTTACTCTTTGTAATGTCAAACTACCCTAATCTCCTTTCAGACAAAGCAAATTATACAACAGCGGTGCCTTTGTTGTAAGTTCACGCAATGTTTTTATCAGTTTGTTTTTTATCTGTGGAAGTTATAACGTAATACTAACAGTCAGACTCATTGTTATAACGTGTTCTATCAGTAAACAGAGTCATGGGATCTAGGGCTCCAATGGTGTTTATGCTTTGATAAGTTACCGGTACTAATTACATTGTATGTCTTTGCATGAACCTTGTCTCATTCCTGCTTACCACAAGCAAGCAAGTGCACCAGTGTTTTTTGTGGGTTTTATTAGCTGTGTAAATCAAACAAATTATGAGGGTTATTCTACTTTAATACCAAGTACCATGAAACTATCATGATGATCAGATATCCTTTACAAAATGTTTATTTAGTTATAGCTAACCACTAAGATGCTAAGCATCAACTGAGATTTGGGGTATTATACCATTGAATAAGTAAAGTTGGCTTTATCTCGTCACCACAAAATAGTTAGCTTTAAGTTTACGACTTATCAGTTATTCTAAAGGTAATTAAATTGTTGACCATGGCTGATTGAAAGTACATTAAGTACATTGCTAATGAGAAATGCCTTTATGATTGGTATCATAATGATAAACATAAAACAGTTTGTTCTATTAAGTATTGTTTTTGAAATAATATTGTAAAATGAAAGTTTCAGTCCAAGGCCATTACATTCAATGTATGTGTATTGACCATGTGGATATATTTTTTATATACATCCTCCTGTACATAAACTCTCTTGCATTTCTTTGTCAAGGGTTTATTACATCCCTCTTATGTTTTTATACATTCTTATATTATTTGTACTGCTTTGCTACAAACTTACGGTCAAAACAAACAAACAGAAAAAATGGAAAACGTGATATAAGTTAGCACAAAGTAAAATAGCATACCAAGGCTGTGATCCTCAACATGAAGCTTCATCCATCCATTCATTCAAAGAAAACAGAGTGCTGTATGGAATGTCTGTCTTTAAACATATCAACTGTAAAACAGTAGTAGTTTTTACATCTCTTGTAAATGTCACAGCATTTAGCAATTTACATAGCCAGATTTGATTTGCAGTATTATTGAGAGTAACAAAATCTATCTATTCTTACATTATGCAACTTTTCATACAGACCTCCCTTGAATGTCCAGCCACACAATACTAGCCATGTCAATAATAAACATGTACTACAAATTCATTCGATATGACATTAGCCAGACATACCAAAGTTGACCACATTTACACATGCCCCATGTCATACATAGATATTTGAAGTTTTGAAACACTGTAGTACTAAGTGAAAGCAAAAAAAACTAAGCTTTCACCTAGACTTGTGGACTTGTTCACCAGTCATTGAGATGTTCAATTCATTCTAAAAAGCTGCTAAGAAAATAATGACACCTGCCATAATGGTAATATACATATAAATTTTGGACCCAAGGTCCTACCTTAAAATGCAGTACTCATTGCCATGACAACATAAAGCTAATGTGTTGGCCATCTTGACAGAGAAAAGAGTTATTCTTCATGAAAGTCACACTTGAAGAAAAAAGTGGATGTACATGTTACAAGGAGGCATTGAATGTTCTATTTTGCTTCTTATTCTTTGGAAGTCATGAACAGTTGTCATGTATTAGGCATCCATCATAATACTACACAGTTGAATTTGCTCCAGATTACTCAAATGATCATGAAAACTAGGAGGGAAATCACTGAAGCATATTGGTGTATGTGCAGAAACAAAGTGATTTTTCCTGTAAGATACTGTAGTTTCAATTCTCGAAAGACACATAGTAGAATTTTGGTTCATATTCCTTATAGTATTCAGGATTGCAATTCTCGGTAGCCCTGAACTACAACTGTCTACCCACATTCTCTAGATGTAGCTTTGAGGATGTAAGAAAATATCTGAATTTTTTCAGATGTAATTGGAAATGATATTCTGGCATCTAAACTGTAAATGTGTGACATACTTGTCTGTAGAATTGTATTGTTTTAAGATCTTAGAAGTTAGAGTGATATTTAGATACAACTGAAACTGAACTGTCTCAGTTTTGTCTTCTGATATCAACCCATGCCTCAGCTACACCATTCCTTGAACACATTTATGCATATTTATTTATTTATTGACACATCTACTGTGTTATTTTACATGATAAGGTACTGCTGTAGGGTATTCTTATTATGTATATTACAAGACTCAATAACACTTTTGACGTGTCACAAACTTTCACCTTTGACAAACAAATATATCATCACTTCATTTTCATAACCTACTGTTATATTTCTACTGTCTCATGTTAGTCCATATTGATTGATGTCAAATTTATTTTTATGAACATTTCTTAGAGACTATTGCTGAGTTTGTTTTCATGTTCTCTACCCTAGGGTTGATGCATGTGTTGATATCATAATTGTTATCATACAATGGCATAAAATCTAGTAACAGACGTATGAAGTTGTAACATTCTATACTTCATCCAATGATTGTTTTTAACTTTATTCTTATTCATAACTACTGTGTCCATCCATATTTGGAATAATTTTGTTCTTATTTGGTGTTATACTTACCTGAAATTATCCTTGTTTGGTATGATGATTTTCTATTTGCATAATTTTATCTCTTCAGGGATTGCCTCCATTCTAAGTTACTTGTATCTATCTATATCCTCACTTGGTTGGATTTTGTTTTTACTCCAAAAAAGGTGACCTTTTCTCATTCAAATGATTTTACTTTTTTTTTATTCAAGTTGAGAAGTAATGAGTGTACATGTATATATAACCTTTTATCCAGAGTTGTGTGTGATGATTTAAGACCCACCAATACACATTTCTTGTATCTTGATAAGCCAATAGAATTGTGTTCATTTTAATGATACTATTACGGTGCTGATTTTGTTATCGTTTTACAAGTTGATGAAGTGTTTTATTTTGATAATGCTGTCACTTTAGTGTGAACGCCATAGTTTTATACAGACTAGTATATTTGTTTGTGGACAACTGTCATGTCCATCCATATTTTCTTCTTCATGTTAAAGTGGCCTTATGGATGAGGATTGGGTATTTATTTTGGATTTTTAATTATAAAACAATTTTATCATGGCGTCCTACCTGAACATACAATGTGAAACAAGACAGACCAAGTCTATGTTTGTAACTCAATCCATTGCAAAAAGCTAAAAAAAAGTGTAAAAAGTTTGTTATTGTACGTACAATAACAAAGATTTTACACAGTTATTATGCTTTTGCAATTTTTGAGTTACAAAGAAGGACTCGTCATATGTTGTTTCAAATTGATTTTTCAGTTAGGAAGCAATGATGAAATTGTTTTATAAATTAAAAATCCAAAATAAATACCTAATCTTCATCCATGTGGCCACTTTAATCATTTATCTATATTGACAACATAGAGGGCAGTATATGAAAGAGAGAAAGTATAGTGTATAAGACACAACTGCTTTTGGTAGTTGACAACAGTGAGGGCAGTATAACATGATACTGAATAACTGTACACACAACTAACTGCCTTTGGTACTTATGGTTTGACTTTACTCTTTCATACCGCTTACATAAGTCGTGTATTCCAACTTTCTATAGAATACAATAAGTTCATACCATAGTTAATGAAGAATAAGGGATAGCAGCATCTACATGTAAAATCTGAATAGTAACCTGCAGATCATTCCTGTTTATATAGTAATCCTTAATCGCCAGTCTGTAAGATACGACATTTGTGCCACGTTATCAGCCAGCACTGCATGTTTAGAAGTCTGATAGGGCTGAATAGCATGATGTATCTTACAGTGGTTTAGAAGTCGTCTGATAGGGCTGAACAACACAACGTATCTTACAGTCTGCCCTCATTGCCTAATATATGTAGACCACAGACCTTCCTTAGTGAGACTTTTCCTTATCATGTAAATATTAGATATTGGAAGGTTATTGCTTACTAGATAAGACAGGGTAAAGAAATATGGAACTCAATATTGAAAACTCCTATTTCAGTATAGGAGATTAGATCTAATGTACTTGTTAAAGCTAGTGCCTGTACGTCCAAGACCAAAAGAAATCAAATTAAATGCAGGATGTATTAGTAGGCATAAAGCTTGTTTATAAATTCTGACTTCAGATGAGGATATATATAACAATCATAGTCCAAAAACTTGTGTAGGTATTCATGATTTTAAAGATTAATGGAATAATTATATGCCTCTGCTACATTGTGCCTCTAGAGGGCAGTGTTTATTGGATAAGTCTGTTTACATTCGCTTTGTTCCTAGATTCATTTACTGTCATAGTGTACTGATGTATGAATGTATAGGAGGTACCACTCTAGTGTCAGTCAAAGGGGAGTAACTGTGATTGTATATAAACACAAGGGGAATGAAGTTCTAGACATGTTAGTTTGATTTGTCTCATGAGATATGTGTTACATTTTAACTTGTACAATCCAGTCAGTTTAATACACAAGTTGCACAGAAACAGGTGACCTGTACCTAGGTATTAAATTTGATGAAGATTAGGAGATGACATATTCAAACATAAAACTTGTTCCTAACTTTCATCCCAATGGTCATAAGAAGCAATCATAATCAATGACGCAAGCAGTGTAGGTCACTATAAATTAACCTTTGCAGCTTACAAAGTACGTATTTAACCATTTTTCTTCATTACACATGTGGAGATGTTACTAAATTAGGTGCTCATTTGCAGCTGTCAATCAATACTAAAGGATACCTTGACACCTGTCAATCAACATTGACATGCAGATTTTGACCTTTGCCCTTATGATGAATGCTAATGGGCTTAATTCTCAGAGATTCCTGTGATTTACTGCTAAATGTGCCTTATTTGGTCTAATTAACTCATCTCAGTATTCTTTGATTTTTGTACAAGATTGTCAGAAATTACAGGAATATACTTTAAAACGGATTTCACAAATACTATTTTCAAGAGGTATTTTTGGAATGAACTACTATTTTTTCTGTAAGATTTTTAGATCTAATTTTTTGGCTAAAGTTTTGTTTGCTAAGTTGAGTTTGTGTTATATCATAATGTGGTTGTTAGTTGTATGCAAGACCATTGCACAAGCAAAATTAATCATCTCCATAAATATAATCATTCCATTCAATGACTCATTACTTACTTTAGTCTAATTTCAGAATTTCTCTCAGGTTGAACAGTCAACTGTAACAGATCTTTCGATATGAAAACTTTGTTATAAATTGTACGAAATATTTAATGATAATAGAATTTGTAATATATTGTAATATCATCTCAACAAGGTCTTCAGAGGATTGATGTCTGTTGCAATGGTCATGTGACAAATTGTCTTGATGTAACAAATTATAATGCCTGGACAAGAAAGTCTGAGGTTAGACCATTCATGGAATCTTGTAATGGAATGGGTATATTGTCCCATCAGTTATGCAAACTTATACAAGTCTGCTATTTTGTGGTGTAAACAAATATTATCTCTGTTTTTGTTAGGAGAAACCATTTGTTTTGGTATGTGAGACTACCATTTCGACTCTGAGCCCTCAGTATACTGAGATAGACACAAACTTAAATTATTGTCACAACATGATGATACTACAGTGATAAGATATTGAATTGACATTGGTTTAATTATAGTCTCAGTAGGGAGACATCCACAGAGAACATGCAGTGTACTGTTTTAGTACTTCCAATGTCTACACTATCTTGATCACAGGTTGATTTGAACATAGACCTTTCATGTGGGGTCTGTGATCAGAATTGTACAACAGAGAAACCAGTATCATCCACTTGTGTAATCTACTACATTGAAGGACAATAGATTTAGTTTGTGTCTATCTTAGTAAAACGAAGTCTCAATTACCAGAGTAATAAGACAATTTACTGATTAAATGAGTATTTCACAGTGTTTCAACTGTTCAGCATCTTTCTAAAAAGGATCTGTAACCCATCCATTTATCTAATGGACTCCGAGGCTTTCCAATGATAAACTAAATCTCCTATAATACACATATAATAACATAATCTCTTAAATTTGCTGTACAGACAAGACTCGAGCTGTATTTGAGAGGAAGTAGACCACTACCCATTGTATGTAGACTACCAAATGTATAAGGTGGTAGTCTTAAATTTGCTGTATTTGAGAGCAAATAGACTACTACACATTGTATCTAGACTACCAAATGTATAAGGTGGTAGTCTTAAATTTGCTGTACAGACCGGGTTTGAGAATAGCTCTGTCAGTTAGTTAAATAGTCCAGTGATGTGAATTTGTAAGTAGGCAACTATACATAATATTGATCCTTGATTCGAGATACTTCAACATATAGTAATATAATACTCTATTGTCAGAAATTATTACAACAAACAACTGTAGTCGACTCTGAAAGTGACTATGTGAAAAGTATTTTTACCACAACTCTCAAAATATGAATTAATACTCTTATTGTGCATAGTACATCATTATTAAGGGGTGACTGTCAATTATGAAACAAGACAGCTTAACATTGAATTTGAAGAAAAATGAATACAAGTGCAGTAGCATGAAAATTGATTGACAATACATGATGAATGTAGCAATATTTAATACAACTCCACCGAATTATGACCTGATTATACATAGAAATATTAGATTGGGATACGTAATTATGAATATTAAAACATTTCATTTGGTAAAACTTAATATAAAATTGGATTACGATTACTGTAGGATGGGATTAGGTTAGGCAGTACAGCACAGTAGGTTGGCTCAGTAAGTGCAGTGTGTATTGTATTATACCAGGGACCATGCTGAGTAGCAGGTTGCTTCAGTGTTTGTAAGGGACCATGCTGAGTAGCAGGTTGCTTCAGTGTTTGTAAGGGACCATGCTGAGTAGCAGGTTGCTTCAGTGTTTGTAAGGGACTATGCTGAGTAGCAGGTTGCTTCAGTGTTTGTAAGGGACCATGCTGAGTAGCAGGTTGCTTCAGTGTTGGTAAGGGACTATGCTGAGTAGCAGGTTGCTTCAGTGTTTGTAAGGGACCATGCTGAGTAGCAGGTTGCTTCAGTGTTGGTAAGGGACTATGCTGAGTAGCAGGTTGCTTCAGTGTTTGTAAGGGACCATGCTGAGTAGCAGGTTGCTTCAGTGTTTGTAAGGGACCATGCTGAGTAGCAGGTTGCTTCAGTGTTTGTAAGGGACTATGCTGAGTAGCAGGTTGCTTTAGTGTTTGTAAGGGATCATGCTGAGTAGCAGGTTGCTTCAGTGTTTGTAAGGGACCATGCTGAGTAGCATGTTGCTTCAGTGTTTGTAAGGGACCATGCTGAGTAGCAGGTTGCTTCAGTGTTTGTAAGGGACCATGCTGAGTAGCAGGTTGCTTCAGTGTTGGTAAGGGACTACGCTGAGTAGCAGGTTGCTTCAGTGTTTGTAAGGGACCATGCTGAGTAGCAGGTTGCTTCAGTGTTTGTAAGGGACTATGCTGAGTAGCAGGTTGCTTCAGTGTTTGTAAGGGACTATGCTGAGTAGCAGGTTGCTTCAGCGTTTGTAAGGGACTATGCTGAGTAGCAGGTTGCTTCAGTGTTTGTAAGGGATCGTGCTGAGTAGCAGGTTGCTTCAGTGTTTGTAAGGGACTATGCTGAGTAGCAGGTTGCTTCAGCTTTTACAAGTGATCATGTTGTGAGATAAACATACCATGTAATTGAATGTCTAGTCAAATCTCACATTCAGGAAGTATTGAATGTATTGTGTAAGGTTCTCTACTATCAATGTCAGCTGGATAAAACTACTGATTGCTGTGATACCCTATGGTGTACCTTTGAATTGTATCAGAGTTTATAGCATAATTAATGAAAAGGTCTTTACTCATTAGAATTTAGTTATGAATACCTGTAATTGGTTGTAAAGTGTTATAATGTCTGAGGGTAGAAAAAAAACTGTTGAAAGTTGTAAAGTATTACTCCATAAAACCATTGTCTCAGGTTAATGTTGTTATAGTTGTAAAATAAAATGATGCCACCTTGTATTCTCTACTGTATGCAGTACTACATAAAATGCAATAAGATTTTGTAGTGTCATGGGGTCAATGTAGATAACATTGTGTTTAATGTGCTAGTCACGTAAACATAGGCATTTATTATGTCAAAGAGGACAATCTACAATTGATGAACAAGGTTGTAGAGGTGTTAAGGTGGTGATTACGGAAATTTACTACAAGGCTATAGAATGGATTTAACTTTGTATTGCACTGAATTCTAATTAGCTCACCAAAGCTTTTGCCAGGTATCCACCAATGGCTTCATCAGTGTTTTCTGAAGTCACCATCCATGAACCATGATGGGGGACGTTACTAACGTCTGAGAATTTGGGACAATTGTCTGAAGTCACACATGTGTCTTGACTTCAGAAAACACTGACGAAGCCATGGTGGATATCTGGCGAAAGCTTTGGTAAACTAATTAAATTTCGGTGCAATACGAAGTTAAATCCATTAACTTAGACTGAACTTTGCACAGATGAGCTTTCATCATAAGGCTATAGAAGTGATGGAAATTTACTCTTCTACAACAAATTTATAATCACATTTATTGAGCTTATGTGTCTCAGATACAACTTGCAATTGAAGTCGTTACTCTACAAATCTCTATATTTTAGGACATAGATCACAACAAATTTTGAAAATTAAAATGAAACGCAATGCAGCATATTTATCAAAACAAGAAGTTGTTATTTCCCTGAAACATAATGGTACGTTTCTGTGAGTAAATCTGTAAACATATAGGAAGTCTTGGAAATACAACCCATAACACTAAGTAAGGCGTTTTCTGTACTGGTATGTACCACGATCGTTTATATCATTTATATCAAAGTGTAAAAGTATACAGTTTCATTTGCTACTTGACCACATTAGAAAGGCCACATGCTAGGCTTGTAAATAAACCAATTGAAACAGTATATTTTTATACTTCATATAAATGCAATAAACTAGTATAGCACATATTTGTAGAGAAAGTGCTTTACTTCAGTGTTACTTGTTGTATATCAAATAGAAATTCTGAATAAATAAGCAAATAATGTGATTTGTTGTGTCACCTTTTATTGCATGGATTGTCAACATTGTTAATATCAACAAACAGTTTGCAGTAAAAAAGTTATACCACAGATTTCTTCCTAGTTTGTGGTCATACTAAGCCTAGGAAAGAATGTATTATGTCAAAACATTGTTTAGAAATACTGTGTGTTTTGCTGAATATAAGTTTCAGAAATTAATTTATTCCATCGCATCTCAGAATTCCATGTAATACCAGTAACCATACATATTTAAATTTACATTTACAGCTGCACTAGGTCCAACTGGAATAATTTTTGAAACTATTTCGTTAAATATAGGTGTACTTGTAATATCATACACTCTGAGCAGTATTGAATCAATTATGAGTAAACATATTTGTGTAGTTGTACACATACTATGGTACAATATATTGTTTTTTGGATCCACACCTTAAAATCAGCACCTCCAAAATGAAGAAGATTTCAACCTGTTACTGTACTTACAGATAAAATTGACTTCTAGGTAACATATATAATATTTATTTATTGATATTTTGACAATTTTCAGTGAATATATTGTTGGTTGATTGAAGAAAGATAGTACTCCAGTTGAAGCTAGTGCAGTTAAGAATGTAATTTTTTTTCAAAATAATTTTTCTCTTGCTTTGTTTAAAATGGTGTGTTTGTATTTGCTGTTGTACATTTAAGAAAAAAGCATAATTTTTCATTATCAGAAATGTTTACCTACAACTATTTTTTTCAAATATTATATGGATTGTGATTCCGATTCTCTAACTTAATGATTTATCCTACCTAAGGAAGGAGAATACAGCAAACTATCACTGTGACATGGAAAGTAAAGAAACTTTTATCAACACTAATCTGTTTTACCTCTTTGCCCTTTCTCTTCACCACCACCACCACCACCACCACCATCATGTTGGTTTATTTTGGCCATGTGGTGTCGAAAATATCATTTTTAACTGGCTGAACATTGTAAAACACTGTGTGTGCTGTGTAAAATCTGTATTTAACAAAATAAACAAACGGAGGCTTATCCTTGTTTTATGTGATGGAGTCAATGTTGATATTTCAATCTATTCATTCATTCACAATTAACTCATGAAATTTAAAAATGTGAAAAACACATTTCTTCAAAGTAAAACTCTAAAAGCAATGACACTGCATGAAAGATCAAATAGAAATCAAGAAGGAAAGGCAGAAACTTGCTGCTTGATTTGATAAAAAGTAAATTCTGTATTAAATGTTACGTGATACTGATATACAATTTGTGCCTTGTATTTACTGGCAGGGTTTTTTCTAAGTTTTATTTATTCTTTATAGATAAGTAAGTACATGTGGTGTCTCAACAGTGGCAATACTACACTGGATTAGATTCACTTGTTATATGTACATTACTTTCTCTAGGATAGAGTTTGTATAGATTTCTAAGAATACTCACATTTTAAAGACTTCATTTTGTAGCTGCAGATAATTGTTGTATTGTAGATAGAAGTACTTACTGCAAACAAGTTGAAGTGACTTCAAGTTCATAGCTCTATCATCGTGTGTGTCTTGTATATCTGTAACAGCATGATCAGTAGATCTTAGGAAGAATGGATCATGGTTATTATGTATAGGTTTGCCTTATATTTATGTATTAGCAGTTCCAAAACTTGCAGATCTGAGCTACAGCATAATATATCTGCCATACATCTGTATTGATAAGAGCTTTCAAAAACAGCAAGGGGAATATATTGACTGAATTATTATACTGGCTATGCTGTGTATTAATAGATCTGATCACTTGAAATGTGTCAAATTATATTATACTGTTGTGGAACCCATGGTTCACCAAGTCTTATGGCAATTTGAACTTAGAAGAATACCTCATCACTGTGCTTCAATATGTAATCACACAGAAATGTGATTGATTGATTGATTGACCGATTATTGATACTATGTGATTTGCATAACAAAGACATGTAGCAGTGAACTGTAAATGTGTAACCTTTGAACTCATATGTTTTTCTAAACCATTTGAAGTAATCCATCTAACCACATGGAATAACTCAGTATGGGATATGGATATATATGCATACATTGTACTGTCCACTATAGGTAGAAGGATTTGTTTTGACATTTTTTACTGTTTGCATTGTTATGGAAATAAGGGAGTAATAATCTGGAATTGTGTTATTCTCCCAAGTAAAGTTGTCAGGGTATCTCTACTCTTAAAGATGAACAAACATGAGGTTCATTACAACTTTGCTACATTTCTCAAGCTGAAAAAGCAATGAAAACACATTTTTACTGACCCTGTTATGTGCAACTCTCTGAGATAGAATTATAAATATTGTCAAATCTTGCACAGAAGTTACCAGCTCTAAGCTGGAATGAAGCATCATGGGTAAGTAAACAATATTAGGAGCTTCTAACAAACAACTATGGAATACCTGGCATTGTTTACTTAATACCCAGCATGCTGCAGTCCAGCCTTGAGCTGGTCACTTCTGTCCAAAATTTGCTTTACTTTAGAGAGATATGTGCTGCAGGGCTTATGACAATGACTTTGGGCCTTATAAACATTGGAAATGCTGCTAAAGCCAAAATCAGTCTTACTTTTGTTTTATGTATATTTACTTGAAATCTGTCGGCAGTTCAGATGTCTGCCATAGACACCCAGACCACCCTTTTATCCTGTGGGGGAGATTTAGGTATATATGGAGAAGCAGTTCTTTTACACATGACATGTCTTACTGTAGATGTCTAATACTTGAAAGACCTAGCTATATTAACATTGACATTGCAAAAACGAAAAACCCTCACAAATTATGTCTATCTATAGAAAGTGGTATTCAATCTGAATACAGAATAGATCTAAACTGATATGTATTGTAGATCGTTGATAGACTTGACAGGTGTATAATTGGTAGAACTAACTGATACAATGTAACATGTTAGAGTACAAACACTGATAATTAATTGCAATGTTACCAGTACTGCTTATATTGACACCACTTTGTCCAACTACTGTTTATGTAGCTTTTGTATCTCCTCTGTAATGTGTCAGTTGTCAATAAAAAATCAATATTATATACACTTTAGTTTGTTTCTCTCTCTTTTTGCACTGTAAATATATGGTTGGTGTCATCGTTCTTTTGTCGATACATATATGTGATTCTGGACAATGGCGTGTAAGGCATAATAAAACGAGTTTTCACTTACAAACATTTTAGAAGTTGTATATGACACGAGGGAAATTTCGTGGATCGTGGAGATTAAGGCATACGCGACATAATAATGTGGCGAAACCGCAAGAAATTTTGCAAAATGTACTCGGTAAACGACCGCTCAAGAGCTAGAGATTTAATTTGGTTCAAATCATTACCAAAATGTTTCGTCTCCCCCTTTCTGGCCATCAGAATTTTCAATGCACCCCATGTTTTTCGTGCCCCCCCCCCTTCCCTCCCCACTTTCCCTACCATAAAGTTTGCTTGTTCCGTAACACCCCCGGTCCGAACTAACATTCACCGGAAGAATGTGTCTGGTTTTTCCAATTTCCCGGCAATCCAGATACACGTTTTATATAAACTTATAATAAACTGAGTGTGTATTTACACCTTCAGTTTATTATAAGTTTGTATTTACACCCACTTTTCTGTCTGTACCCGGCTATCGGCTGTATGAATGAATAAGTGACGTGGGTAACATTTCAGTCACTATTAATATCCATGTCACGGTCACGGTGAAACACTGTAACAGTAATTAATTTTTCCGATCTTGTGGGAAATGTTCTCTGGTGTTGCGCCACAAAAAGGGATATGCCCAGTATGGGTTTTCGATAGTGGGAGTTACACGCCTTTTATTGTCAAGGAACATAAGTCTTTGAAATGGCTGTGAGTGAAATTCAAAACAACCTGAAACGTTTATCGCTTGTGTTTTAATAGTGTTCTGTCACCCAACTTTGAACTCTTCAAACAGGTTCTTGGTCACTTTCACATCAGAATGATTGTCAACTTCAACGTCATACTAGTTTCATAGATCGTATAAACTCAACTTCGATGGTTATGTGCGAACGCTATTTAACTGTCTTATTATTGACGATTATTATGGGCAATTGTTATGGATCAATTCAATTTGATCGTAATTAGGTCTACTCATAGACCCTCCTATGGTATACTCCACGTTATAGTGTCACTCCCCCCCCCCCCCCCGGTCCATCACATGCTCAGTTTTTCTTCACTGAGAATCGAATACTTCACAACTCTCCTGAATATTCTATTCGCAAGGAATATAAATTCACATCTTCTTTTAAATATTTTCGTCATCATTGAAAAGTGAATGTCGGTCATCTCCTTAGCAACCAAGGTTTGATATACATATGTGATAGCTGCCTCAGTGCGCAAGCGCAGTTGTTACAGCTCATTAGTCTGCCACCAATGAGAGGAATTTGCATGATAATCATTACACGCCATAGCGCTTTTTATAGCTATTACCATAACACCATTGCTAACAAAGTGACAGGCAGGTACTGTGAAGTGACCACAGCAATCGTGCACACTGGAGAGGTAAAACCCACCGAAGCCAAGTATCCCAAATCTATAATCAACCCGTGGAAGACTTTGCAATATAGTAGTTACAGCTATACAGCGAAAATCTTAAGGTAATGTAAATTCTACCTGTTCATGGCATAGGTACGTGCATAGCAACGCGTCGTGAACGACTGTACAGTACTGTTCACGGTAGAATGAAACAGTGTCATGCTAACACATATTTTGTATGCGTGGTGGTATTCTATACCACAGAAGGCAGTAGAATAGGAGACAAAATATATATTATTTATCATGTGGGTTTTTAAACGATTACACTGACTTCGAGGCGATCATACGCGATCAGACAGGGAATATGGCGGCTACGCGAGCTAACGTGTTTATCGAACCCACGTTACATACTCTGACAATGGGTAAACATGTTTACTTTGCCGATCTAAATAAACTTTGATGGTGCCGGTGGCTAGACAAGCGCTACCTGTAAAACAATCTGAAATATCGCACACCTGACACCATCCGTACGTTCCATTGATCGGACATACCTACGTAAATATTCCGTCATCACTCGCTTAAAAGAGAACAACTAAATACAATAGTTTTACGTCGACTTATTGAGTTATTGCTATTCGATGAACTGTAAAAAACCAATTAACGAGAGTACCGCTATCCGTTTTACAATACCCAAGGGAAATTGGTGTACGTGTAGCAGTAGTTTGATAAAATGGTTTAAATATCCGAGATGCAGATTATATAGACTGTAAAATATATCGTGTTGTTCAACCCATGGAGAGAATAGTTTTGTTCCTGACGACCGTATTCCGATGTTACACTACGTTATCTTCATACATATGTAATCGGAAAATCGGAATACGGTCGTCAGGAACTAGACTATGGGGAGAAGGTCACCAGAGAAGAACCTAACCAGTCTCTTCATTCAACCTGTCGTCTCTTGACTGATTGATAGGAGGCATGACACGCCCTCTCTTACAGACTAAGGTTTCTAGAAAGTCATAGGCAAATGAAAATTCCGTTTTACGATACTTACTTTCAAATTTCATCAAATTTTGAAAATATTTCTTCTTTCTCAGTCTGTAGAATCTGCCTAGATCAAATAAGATATATATATATACACTAATTCAGTGTAAGTGGTAAGTCATAAACTGAAGGAAAAGCGCTCAATACTGAGAAGTAGAGCTGTATTTACACAAAATACACAAGTTATGGTACGGAGCCGATACTCAGAGTTTCACGCTTGAATGCGATATTCAGACGAGGATATATATATATATATATATATATATATATATATATATATATATATATATATATATATATATATATATATATATATATATATATATATATATATATATATATATATATCGTATGTATTACTCACAATTTTGGAGTGACGGAGCCCATTTGAATTTATCATCAGCACGGTGTAATTGAGCGACAGTCAATCCGATGAAATGTATCAATGACACAAGACATGTGGCCGTATAAAAAAAACCCCTCTTATTTGCCGATCATAGATACCAACAGAACTGAATACACATTTAGTAGTAAATTGTTCTCTCTACTGTAATGCGATTATTGAGGTTAAACGTCAACTAGTGTTTCCAAAGCAATTCATCACATAATTGCTTCTAGAGTAATAGAATGAATTGATCACTCACTAGGCGTGAATTAGCCGAACTCATTCTAGATTGTGTGTTATTAGTAATCTTTTCAGGATGTTGCTAGGATACTGCCCCCACAATATTGAAGTCACTGTATTCAACTGGCGTATAGTACACAGTAATAATGAAACACATCAAACGTATGTGGAATAATATATGTATATATATATATATATATATATATATATATATATATATATATATATATATATATATATATATATATATATAGATAGATAGATAGATAGATAGATAGATAGATAGATAGATAGATAGATAGATATATAGATATATAGTTAGATAGATAGATAGATATATATATTATTGCCTCACACACATACACACGCATATATATATATATATATATATATATATATATATATATATATATATATATATATATATATATATATATATAGTCTCAAGAGTAAAGAAGATAATTCTGAAAGATTAATTCTTATACATTAATAATTAGACGTACCACTTCAAGGTTTTTATGAGTTAATAGAAAGAAACTGTTATCGTTAATCATTGTATCGATTGAGTGAATCCACCATGGATAACGGAACGCACGAGGCCCTTCTTTGTATCGATTGAGTGAATCCACCATGGATAACGGAACGCACGAGGCCCTTCTTTCTATCGTTAACTGCCGAGGTCATTCGATTTGATATGTTTGTCCCACTTTTTATTCATCGTAGTTAGTAGTTATCTGATTCTCATATTCTCTTTATGCGTTTAAAATGTCTCCATTTCGGAAAGTGATACTTTTTTTTATTTACTTCTTTACATAACTATTTAACCTGAGGTATGACTAGACAAAGAAATTCTCCTCGTGATAAACAAGGCTTATTTGTAGCGCCAACTCGTCTTCTTTGTAACACTAAGTGTTGTTGACATTATGGCGTGACGAACTCTCCGTAGGCTATACGTTACAAACTTACAAAGCTGAGTACACTGTAATTGCTTTACGATCAATAATCATGTATTATTTTTCACCCCATTCAGCGATACGTAAAACAAATTTTGACAGTTCGCTGGTTTTGCGAAGCTTTTAATACCGTCTCAGACAGGTTGCAGTGAATTTTTAAAAAGATAACGTCATTAATATTTCATATTTCTTCCGCAGTCTAGCGTTATTCACACATAGTACATTATGCCGTGAGAAAACGGACCTCGAATATTTTAATAAGTTTAAGTTTGGTCAAACGAGCGTTTGGCTCTATTTACTTTACCTCAGCTACATCCGACAGAATTCCCGTAATGGCATGGTAGTCATAGCAACAGTAGTTGGAACTCTATTGTCGCGTTTCTGTTCCGTGACGTAACATGAACAGTGACAGAACACAGCGTCATCGCGACGTACAATGGTCGAATCCATCCAAGTCAACAAGAACTGTACTCGATACACAGTTTATAGACTATGATTTGCAATATTTTCTCGTAAACTTCATATGACAAAATATGGCTGGACATCTGTCAGGTGAGGTATTCGAGATGCAAGAGGGCGGTAGACTTCATTTAGATGAACACACACATGTAATACGAATTTTTAACATATATGTGTAACACGATTTGTTAACTGAAAATGTCTTTTTCGCTCCAGATTCACACAAAATGGCCAAGAGACCATGGGGAACCATTGAAAAACCTTCAGAAATGGATTTAGGCCATCAGAAAATGACAAACTATGAGATTGACCAAACCGTTGACAGATTATATTGCGTCCCGAAACCAAGAGAAAGAGATTTCAAACGACCAAATCCGAAGATGAACGATGACGAAATCACTGACATGATCGACCGATTAACGAAAAATGCAGGAGAAAAGGCCCCGGATGCTCGACGTGTCGCCGAAGGCCCGCTCAAGGATATGGGTATTGTGAACTCGTTTGCGTGGAAAGGTTACAACTGATGATGCATCACAACATCATATTCTGAGACTATTTACAGCAAAAGGGCGATATATCAAGAGAAAATCTGGTGACGAAGAAATATTTTGGCGATATGTTACACAGCGTGTCGTTGCATTCTAAACAAGGCACTAAAATACACGCGTGTCTGATTTTCACAGTACTCAACCATTTCATCGAACTTGTCTTTGCCAAAGCATTATACAAGTTTTGTGTGTGTGTTCAAGACACTAACTCACTGAAATCATTTTGATTTTTTTTTCGTGAATTGTAGGGAGTGTTTTGTATTTTGTCATATTGTTTGATGTCACTCGATCGGTCAGTATTTTTATTCTGTTTTCATTGATTATAAAATCAAGAAAATTCACACTCAAATACGAGATGCGTTTCATTTAATGTAGTAAGTGTGCTTTAAGTAAACAACAGTGAATCACGTATTGTAATCGCTTAATTTTGTAAGGATTATTACACCACCGCAGATCAAGACTAGTCAAGTTAAAAGTTAAAGTAATGTAGATGAAAATGGCACTATTTCATGTATTAAGTGTATTTCTGTTTAAATGATTCGTGTACTTGATGACGGAAGTGCTAATCTCACAGATAAAACAATGCAATTGCTGAATCAACTCGCTTACACTGTACCTGAATATTTTAGATTTTATGCCATCACTCAATAAATCCAATCCACACGAAATAGCTTCAATTATTTAGAATCTGATGTAAACGTGTCCCTATGTGTATCTCTTGAGGGTTAAGATGGTTTCAACACAAGAGAACAAGGTATTCATCTTTCCTACAATTTACATGTAAAAAATGCCATTCTTATCAACATTATCTTAAATTTTAAGTTAATTCAGGGAAAAGAATTGAGTCGTACATGTAGAATATAACCATTCTCATTGAAATAACTCAGCGAATGAACCACGGCATGCAATATTTTTCACATAGCTGTTACAAGCATGTATTATAAGTCGTTTGTATGACAGACTTTCCACGAGTTGTAACAATGTACTGAGAAATATTGTATACAGCCATGATGTAGCTGGGTTGTAGATCTTCAAAATATTGTAATGTTATATGCATTAGAGGTGACCTATAAAGACATGTACAGCCATGCCATTCACATTGATCGACCAACGTGATAGCATTATTCATCAAGTCACAGTTTAATGTCCAAGTCCACGTTGAAGTGAAGTATTCCATGATGTTTAAGTTGTCACATTCAAATATACATTTTTATTACCACAAGTTCGGTAATGCAGGTCTGAATTTTGAAGTTTGTCGTTGTTATGTGATATTAGGTTTCAATGACATGTAATAATGTGATTGTGAATGTTTGGTGTAAGTTATCATCTGTAGGTTTTTTTCCCCAATTACCTTGTTCATGTCGCCCTGTGACCCTATAGTAACTTGGCTGCGCCTTTAACGTTATTTTCTCAAACAAGGACTGTACATAATTTCCTTTAATTCTTAACCTCGGCTTTACGTTAGATCAGTAATGAAAAAGTCCCAACACTGGTTTCATACATTTTGTGTATACTCATATTTTTGGGTACGAACACTGCATTATCACAAGAAGCTTATATAGGCCTATGTGATAAGCTTGTTAGTGTATACATGTAGGTTTGACTATTTGGCCATGATGTATGTTTTGGGTAGAAACAAGACAAATATATCATCATACATAGTCGAAATATTTTGAGTGTGGCAACACTGCTACTGTAGCTTTACTTTGTTTGGTAAAGTTGTCATGGTAACAACTGGTCGCCAATCAAATTAAACTTTGCTACATAAAAATACAATGGGATCATAATACACAGTCGAAATATTTTGAGTGTGGCAACAGTAACTGCTACTGTAACTTTACTTTGTTTGGTAAAGTTGACGTGGTAACAACTGGTTGTCAATCAAATTAAACTTTGCTACATAAAAATACAATAGATCATTCTCAACGTTCCGAATACAAAACTAACGTTAAGGTTAAAAGATTTTGTTGGCTGTTCATAAAATTTATTTGCAATGAATTTTCGAAGTTTCTTGGCACAGTCTTCATTTTAATGATACAAGGTGCTATTTCTAAGAAGTGAGTGGCAATGATAACTTCTATTACAATAGCGATAAGTGCACGCCTATAGTTTTTAGTGATGTAAAACCGCAAACAACAAAATACATTTGCACCCAGATACGCTTGCCATATATCACAATTCGTAATTGTTTTAATTTCACGTTTGTGGTAGTCGCGATAATTCCTGTTACAAGTGTAAAGAATAAATAACCTAATCTCTTTCATTGGTTGTATGGCTACAGTTTTAATGATATGAGAGAGAGAGAGAGAGAGAGAGAGAGAGAGAGAGAGAGAGAGAGAGAGAGAGAGAGAGAGAGAGAGAGAGAGAGAGAGAGAGAGAGAGAGAGAGAGAGAGAGAGAGCGAGAGTGAGAGTGAGAGTGAGAGTGAGAGCGAGAGAGAGTGAGCGAGAGAGAGAGTGTGAGAGAGAGTGAGAGCGAGAGAGAGAGAGAGTGAGCGAGAGAGAGAGAGAGAGAGAGAGAGAGAGAGAGAGAGAGAGAGAGAGAGAGATGACAGACGTCCTCCTTATTTAGCTGAATCCGCAAGAAATTTTGCATATGCACTTTGTAGACGACAACTCATGCGGTAGCAAAACACCCCCCCCCCCTCCTCCCTCCTTCGGACCATCAGTATTGATAAGTTTACTGACGTGGGTAGAATTTCAGTCAGTAGTATCACTACGGTCACGGTGAAACACTAACAGTAATTTAAACCAACGGTAGAACTAACTCATTAATAATTAATAAGGTAATGATAGTAAAGCTTGTCAAATGCACAGTTAAAGTTGTTTTAAAAACCCAACAACAACAGCTTTTCAAATCATTACTTTATTACATGACACATTGTAGGGAAAAGACATTTTTAAAAAGCAAAAACAAATGTAAAAGTAAACAATAAAAATTGTAAACTAATATTTGCAACAACTATGTTTTGAAACATGAACAAACTAGCCTGAGAGCGGAGCGATATCGATACCGACGGGACTGGACTCACTACAATGCGGGAGTCTTAATGATAGTCCGCCAGTTACAGTCTTGAGTAATATAGTTCAGGAACTAATAAACAACCGAGTAGACACTCGTACACTTGGTAAACAGTTCGATGTTCTAGAAAACTTGTATCTCAGTTCTTTTGGTACGGTCAAGGTCTTCATCCAAGGTCAGTAAGGTCTACAGACAAAATTGGATAAAGAAAGTGTAGATACTTGCAATTTAAATTCTGATATAATCAAGGAAACTGTGTAAAACAAACAGGTAATGATGAACATTACTTAAAGATTGGAATTTAATTTCAAATTAATTTGATTTAAAATGATCCTGAAGTTGTGTTGACATATGAAAGTTTTCACCATAAATAATCTGTATAATGTATGGTGGAGGGGCTATAAAGTTACAATAAAAATAATCCAATATTTCTTCATTATTGTATTTCAACAAATTATCATCTTCAAAGGTTACAAGGTGTCAACAAAAGTAACTGTACGAATATACTACAAACCACGATTCTTAATATTATCAACAATATCAATAACTTACCATGAATGAAAAAAATAATCCACATGCTGATAGGAAGTGCCAGATGTCATGGTGATCGAAGAAATTCAGAAATATACAATCACGATTACCTTCACGAGATTCCGATGGTGTTTTCTGTTGGAATCAAACGATAAATATGACATCACCTAGCTATAATCTAGTCATAATGACCAAGACTTGTCACGATACACGTAGGGAAGAATTTGTTTCTAGGACCATGAATACAAATCAAAGTAGCTTAGATTACTCAAGACATTGCCATTTGAAAGAGTGTTCCTAGTACTTTTGAAATTATCACAGAAATTTGAGATATCTTGAGATTTGAAGTCACAGATAACCTCTAGACTACTTTGTCATTACATTCCCAAAGGATGCATTTATTCCAACTTACGCCAAATTGTGCCAGAAACCGAGTAAAGAAGTACAACGCAGGACCCCAGAAACACAGAGTCAGTGTTGCATAGATGATAACAATTGCTCGGGGCTTTCTCCTTTCACTAACGACCTATTTGAAATAAACATACAACAAATAACGTAGTAGGCACTCAAAGGTTTATTTAAACAGTACAGTAGGAAAGTAATATACCAAAACACGTACCAGAGAAGAGATTTGATCCATAACCCCCTCCCCCCAGTATTATACCAGCCTATAGGCCTTGGTAATAGAATTCTGTCAGTGCCTACATGTGCTTAGGTGTGTTTCCATAAGCAGTACAGCAAAAGTGACTATTATTTTAAATCACGTAAACGCACAAATTTCAGACCATATTCCTTTATTAGTTCCTGTGCGTTGGTCCTTTGTACAAGGGAATTAATTCATAGCATTCAGTAATAAAATTTTGAAAATAATAGTAATAAAACATTGAACGTAATTCAGACATAATATATAGTGTAAAAGTTTCCACGTGAGATATATCTCTAAAACATGACCTCCATCGTTTCTTATGAAAAGCAAATACAATCAATAATTCACTATTAAACGTTAGTGTCACTAACCTTCATGACAATGTAGAATGTTAAGTAGAGGAGAACGTTTATAATAAAAATAGCGAGTAAACAGGATGGGAAGTCTTCAGGTCTGAATATCATTCCAAGTATTGCCCTAACAGAAAGGTTTAAAGGTAGGTTTAGTTTGGAAATTTAAACTTTTAATGAAAGAAATCTAGTGGACAATGTTAGTCTAACATGACATGTCAAGACACATTCATTTGTGTTTAACTAATAGCGATATCTTGATGAAGTTTATCTGTGAAACTTTCCAAGTATTGCTGATCTTAGCGTCTTCTTACATTTGCGAGTTACAATTTCAAAGTCTGTATAACAGGAGGCCATTTTAGTGAAGAACAGGTAGCGTTAACATTAGTTTAGAAGTCCTTTTAATGAAAGGGAAAAAAGACGAGAATACTTGGACAATGCATTATTGTTGAAGATGAAATAAAATGCCTCCACATGTATAACACCGAGTTATGAAATGATATACGTGTCTTATGATATGATAACGTTTGCATATTTGCATATCAGACACATTTTCATATCGAATACTACACCGGTTTCCCGTCAAAAATACAAACAAATGTCATATACTAAGTATACAAAGCGTACATATAGACCTCTTGGAAGGTAGTTTAGAGTTGGGTTGCTAATTAAGTTTACTTGCCGTTATGGATCAACCATGTAAAAAAATGAACAAAGTGTTATTAGTCATTTCGAGAAAACAAATATAATAAAAGACACTTACATCAGCCAATTAATAGAATTTCCAATTATAATGAGTACAAATCGGTCCTGTAGGAAGTTAATGATATTGCAGAATCATTCACATAATTTACAAACTTTTAATTCATTTCAAGTTATGAGTGTTCTCGGTATCCGTAAATATCTGTAAATATTTAGGCCCTTTTATCAGATTAGTATACTAGTATATGCTTCAGTTGTGTGTATATATGTCTGTGTTGTGAAAGAAATCAACACTGCTGTCATATAGTATGAGTGTAATTGACATAGCAGGCCGTATTAATATGATTGAGAATTAGACATATATTTTGAGCAAATCACTTGAAAATAAGATAAATTTGAACTCCTCACTAAAAAACTCTCTTTTCTAAATCCAATTTCGATATTTAAGAATGAATGATTTAATGTTTTCGTGCAATTAATCTTGAAATTCGCTTCCATTGTTGGTTTCTCCTCATACAAAATAGGATTTGAGAACTTTCGGGGGGGGGGGGAGGAATTGTGATATATGAGTAATTATGTGACGGAAATCTTTCTTCGAGGCAAGATATCACAATCAGTCTTAAGAGCTATGATGAAGGTTGGCGTGAAACAAGATTTTATCTCTACATTATTGGGTAAACATAGGAAAGGTCAAACGATTTGTCACTTTCTTCAATCTATAAGTACAGAGAACAAACATTGATCTATTTGACTTACAGTATATTTTGGTTTTGTATGTTGCCACCATTCACGTTTCATGACTGACCATACTCTCTTGTGATACTTACTATCTGCGACAAAAAGAGGTAAAAGGGGAAACACGGGGTTATGGAGTATTCTTGGGAATTTGACAAGAGATAACACGTTAACAGGAATCGAAGTGTGTTTGTCAGTTTAGAGTAAAGACTGTCATAATATTTATTTATTTTGCCAGAGGTCGAAAAGAAAAGAAATTCATAAATTAATTATAGGAAGAACATGTCATTAAAAACGCCTCATTACAATTCATGTTCATCACGACATCCTCCAACTCCACACAGTTCCTCAAAGTTGTTCTGATTGAATAGGGAACTTGCAATCTAAACTGAGCATGCTCAGACGCAAAGGACTATGGGATTATCTGTGGTTATCGTAATACCAAATCTGGAGCTACTGATAAAATTAACCTCCCACAAAGATCAGGGTGACCATGAATTGATCATTCCTGGTTATAAACAATGTAACAATATTGTTTGCAATGCTAATTGATTAGTATTTATTATCACATTTCCCATGATGCAACATTCAACATGGCGGGTTTGCAAGTTCCCTATTCGAAAGTGTCCGTTGGCTTAATCTAGAGTTAAACCCTGTTGCATTCTTAATTTGTCCTATGTAAACACTTTACAGATTGTAAAGCTTATGCCTTCCATTATCTTTACACTTGAAAAGTTCGAAGGAATTCTTAGAGGAATATAATAGGTAATTAACAGGATTACAGTTTACAAAACGTATAGTAAGAAAGGGTGTATACTTATTGTGGTGCCTATACTTCAACAGATATAGTAAGACAATTTGAATCTATACTTCCTCTATTCCAACCTTAAGCTTAATAGCCTTTTAAGGTGTTTGGCTTACCTATCCTCCACATGAAGTATATTTGAAAACTTAGAAAACAGCAAATAAAGATATATAACACTCCAAACAAAATCCAGAATAACAGAGTACCAGTCACCTGAGAATAAAAACACCGACTTTTATAGTTTACATACTAAAGACACATTTGCGATTTCAAGTACAAAATTCTGTAACTGCTTCGTACGTTTTACTATAGACCCTCGTGGGTGGAGGGTCTATGGTTTTACCGCAGACCGTTTGATGTTTTACACAAAGATGAAATTTTAAAGAAAATTGTTAAGTCACACAAATGTCATGTTATGTTGTACGTACGTAACTAAGATTATTTGAAGCCAAGATGAGTTATTTCTCCTCGCAGCATACGTGTGTTGGTGTCGGTCAAATGTTGAAAGTACAAGCACTTGCTGACAAAATCGTAGCTTCTGTGAATCTATCAACATCATATAGTGATGTAGCCGTCAGAGCTCAGGTTAATTGACAATACTTTCTTGAAATACGCAAGGCAGCATAACAACATTTAATCAAATATAATTCATTATAACATCATTTTTATTATAATTGAAAATAATCTGTCAATACAAAATCACCATGTACATTAAATTTACATAAGACATTGTAAAATCAGCGCCATATTTAGTTAAACGTCACTAAGTATTTTGATGTTCCAGTGCAGTATTGACAGGAACATAGTAACCAAGTGTAGATACATACTCACCATTCCTAGCAACGCTATGCAAATGACGACAGCTAAACAAAGGTAAGAAACGTGCGCATTTGCAAGGATGTCCGGGTGTCTGGTTTGATACATTTTCAACAACAGAAGACCACATATTGTGTACATAAACGAAGTATCTGGAGGAAAAAGAAAACAAAATGAACATGTGATAGAAACTACCCGACCTCATTTTATTGTGAGTTGTGCTGGACATATATATCTCCCGCATTCATATGAATGGCAGGAGAATACTTACTTTGAGGGTATCTACACATTCTAACCATATTCAAATTCTCAAATTATAAAAAAAATAACTTGGGCGTTACGGAATGTCACGTGTTCCGCATATAAGTTAACGATTCATCCGGGTGTACACAAACCATAACAGTATACTGCCAGTAGCGGTACAAATCACTAGAAATTTGATATGCTATTACACTTCAACCTGACAAATTACACTTTCATAGCCTATGGGCAGTAAGTGTTCTACTCTGCTTCTAATAGCCATTTTTATTTGACAAGCGTTGGAAGAGGACATCAGCTAGAGAATCTAAGGCACCATGTATAGTTCATAATTGCTGCTATTGACGCCATAGTCTGTAAGGTACGCCCTGACGGGGCACCCTCACACATCGGTCAACTCCTCCCAGAGGCGAGAGGAGGCCGGTGAGGGCGGAACGACACGACGTATCTTACAGTCTATTGACTCCAATGCGTTGTGTTATTTTGGTAAGACATGTGGCTTTTCTAAAGTTTCATAATGCCAAGAATGTAGACCTACCGAATTGGTAATTAGGATAGGTGGGACAGACATGATAGCATCCACTGAAAATGCCCTCCATTAACAATGCTATACCAATAGCATAAAAAAGTCCAAAATGTTTTGGTACACCAAACCCCTAAAACAGAGATAATGAAAGGAACTAATCTAGAGTAAAATCTGAAAAGTATTCTCTCATAATGAAAATAAACATTTTATTGTATAACGATGGTGAACAAGCACTTCTGTGATAGGTACATGGAAGTTATCACTAATATCAACAGTTCTAAACATAGCAGTGTATTTTGGGAGGTACATGTAATCAAATATAGGGAGTCCTATGCAATGAGCGGTCTACAAACTAAGTATATATAACATTAAGGTGGTAATATAATACAAAGGCCTTTATTTGATTAGTCTTCTGACACCTAAATGCTGGTTAGATGACAGTCCACTCAATATAGTCTCTACTTTTGCACACGAAGAGAACATTAAGCTATTTTCTAAATATGGCGTAAATAAGTAATTTATCTAGTAAAGTGACATGAGGTACACCTAAAAAAGTTATATTCTGTGAAAAATAAATAGGATGGGTAACCATCCAGCCCAGTGGACTGGTGATAATGTCACTTCAAACATAAATACTATAATGTTGCCATTTAGTCATCCAAAATGGAGATATACATATATCTCAGTATGTATTTAACGTCTTACGTTATCAGTATTAACTAAGCTAAGAAATATTGTCTCTGAAGCAGTCTAATAACATCATGCCACTGCTTGCACATCAACTGAACAAGTTCTTAAACCAATATACCATACTCTGACTCAAACTACACATCTATATACATACTGTCATTTGTAGTTACCTCTTCGTAGAAGTATTTATTGTTCAGTTTTCGACTAAGTAGATAATCTTCTCTCCATACAATAATCAGAAATAGAATACCAAGTAGAACATACCCCATATTACTGATGACGTTATTAAAAGCACTGCAAGTAGAGTAAAATGAACCCAGATATTATACAGTGGAATTCATATCTATATCTAATCTGTCTGCAGTAACAAGTTAAAGGGTCTTTGGATTATAAGATACAATAAGATGGCTGGATATCTCATTTATTGTTTATTGTTAATGTTAAAAAGAAATATTTAATGACTTTTAAATCATATTGACATAATGCAAAAGAATCAATTGTTACTTTTACCGTTGATTATGTATGCATTGTAGAGAACAATACCATGTACTTTACGGGTATTTGTAACGAACCACGGTAAAAATACATTAACATGCATATGACTAGTTGTGTTATCGCTTCATACAAAATCCATCAAATGATTGAAATCTCTTCATTTAGGTTATTTTTAGTTGTTCTATTAGAGTTTATGATGTTTTATAGTGACACCTACCTGAGACCACCTAGAGGATTAGCGCAGAGAAAGTTGAAGTAGCAGATATCTTGATTACCAGTTTTGTTGAATTCCTTCAAAGATAAATCAAGTTTAATGTGTGCCTTTGAGAGGAGCATTCATTATAAGAGGGCGCCCTCTAAGGAATTAATTACGTAAGCTATTAAAGGGGTCCACTCTCAAACTTTCAACCTATAGTACGCGTAACAGTGGGTGAATTGAACTCTTATTAATTCGTGAAATTTTAACCCACTAGGGTTGGTTTTCTTGCGAAACTTTAACCAGTACAGAGTTAGTATATCTACCTAAGTCGACCACACCATATTTTGGAGCCGATGCTGTCCGTCATGGCTTCTAAGACCAGAGGAAAGACCGGCGCCCATTTAGCGGGAAGACTGGCAGAAGACTCAACGATCAACCGCCCCGCAGTCAGATTCTGAAGAACCAGCCAACGAATTCCTACGAGAATTTCAAGGACTCAGGAGGGAATTCCAAGCCCTTAGAGAACAGCCTGATCAGCAGAGTGACGGGGACTTTTCGTGTCGCCAAATACGGGACGGTATACCCAATCCAGCGATGTCACAGCAAGGGTGCCGTGCAAAGCCCCCCCCCCCCCTCATCGTTAGTAACGCTTCCGCTCAGTCCGTAGGTGTAGACGAAATGAGACTAGTGAACTGATCGTCAACTACAGAAAGAATTACGGGAACAACAAGGCAGTATATACCAGACTTCTTCAAGTCAAATCAACTGAAACCTGGTAAGTCTCAGAGTTTCCAAAATTGGTAAAGTACCAATATTTATTAACTGCCTCTTTTGAAATGCATATCATATACTGAATTCAGAATTGTAAGTCGTGAGAATATAATTTGCCTTGTGAAATATATGGTTTGGGAGGGAGGGAAGGAGCTGGAAGACGGTTGCATTAACAATCTAAGAGCGATAGTTTTCTGAGTCGCGATTCTCAGACAGTCTAGTACAGTACTGTAACACAATACAATTTCGCCCCTGTAACAGGTCTTGTGCAGACCCTGTAACATTCCTGTGATACAGATCTGTGTTAGCAGAGATGGCACAGGGTTGTATCAAAACTGCCAGGTAGCCACGGGCCTGGCAACAGTGGTGTGACTACATTTCTGTCTACATTGCTTTGGGTACCTTGCTGATACATAGATGTACAGTATATGCAGCCATGTCACAGTCTGTCTTTTTTATATACATGTATGACATTACTCGTGTGTACAAGACTGTATGCATAGATGTGTGCACAAGTATATCCACATGTTTGATTTTAACATAATGGCATAAACACGTAACACACTAATATAATAACCCGTTTGTGAGATATTCTCAGAAATTACGCACCCGTATGCATACCAACCAACCAACCAACCAACCAACCAACCAACCAACCAACCAACAGATCATCAGTTACACGTTATATCCATAAATTCAATCCTGAAATCTCACCGAATGTACAGGCCCTGTAACAGAACTTGAACACACATCTCTATGTAGATCACAGCAATGTATACAGTCAGAAATAACACGTCTCACCTGTACTATATCTAAACTCAAACTCAACTCATTGAGTCATATACCCTATGGGCCCTGTTAAATAAAAGAACTTGTACACACATCGGTGCATCAGAAGGACGCTGGATCCAGTCTTCCAAACGATAACAATTGTTTTTAATGTTCCTATTTTATTTATAAGGGGATTGGTATTGTTTTAGGTAAAACAACCTATCCACCCACTCACTCGCTCGCTCACTCATGCAACGTCTCTAGCTCAGCTACCCTCTCTCCCTGTTCTCTCTCATCACACACACACACACACACACACACACACACACACACACACACACACACACACACACACACACACACTGCTGTCTGTACCTCGCCTCTGTAAGAGAGAAATACGTTAGGCATACAAAAATTGTTTGGTTACGATTACCCGACCCACCTAGTTTTCACTGCCGACCCTAAGCTTTTTTACGTATTCTAGAAAAAATATAATAAAAATGTGAAGGCTGGCGAGATAGTGGACGCGGAAACTGACATCAAATTAATAAGACAATATAAAACTGTTCTAAGTCTTCTAATCTGTAATGGATGTACATCTGATGGGAAGAAACCAATAACACAAAGACCATATGGAAAACAAAGGAAAACATAACTAGCTGAACTAGACTCTCTCACATGAAACAAAAATAAAATAAAAAATCTACCTACCTACCTTTATTCTAAAATTGAGAGTAATCGGAATCACACTATTTTTGGCCTTAAAATTAAACCTACTCTGGATGCGAACCCTGGTCTATTCAGTCCCTACACCATAGTCTTCACCACTAGACCATAAGTCATGATATGATGGCAACAGCCAGACATATTGTAAGATTTATTTTGTTGCTAACTGTACTACATGAAACAATGACTAAGATAAGTGTATTTCAATATGAAAAGAAGGCATTGCGTAATTAAGAAATTTACAGGTGAGTGACTGATGAATACATTTGGGCATTGCTATGAGGATGGTGAAGTGTGCCCACACATTATCACTGACAAACAGTAAGGACTTGAAGGACCCCAAAAATTACCACGCACGAATGGCTGGTTCGAAACAGAGATGTGTCTCACTGGTGAGTGTGTGTGGCGGAATTTACTTTACTCTGAACGTACATATAGTAAGTACGTGGTAAAGAAGACCATGGTGTAAAGATGGTTCCGCAGTGACAAATGACGGGTTAGTATTTAGATGTGCACGGCCTTGCCGTAGTACTAGTAGGAATGGACTGCGAGTAGGAGTTTGGTTCGAAGATTCAAAGTTGGTAGGACATTTTATCAATAACTTAGGCCTACTGGCGTTGCTTCAATTTAAGACTATGCAACTAGAGGTACCAGCGAACATTCAGCTGTTGACTGGTATAGTTTCGGCAGGGAATTGTGCACGATCAATACGGTGACCATCTTGGTGGAAAAGGAAGATCGTCGAAATAGACAATAAAAAACCCCGGAAATATAACCATGGGAAAAGGGTAGACCGGACACGGCGTCTTTGGTTGTGTATGAACAGATAGTGACCAAAGAAAGCTTTTCCTTGTTCCAGTGAACAAGAGAGATGTCGATACTTTGGATACAAACATTAACTGTAAATCACAGTACGACCTTCAAGGATCCAAAGACAGATGTGTGTGCCAACATTACTGAAGGCAGTTGGATTCACGTGAGTTGAAGAACAGCTGCAGTTATTTTGCAGAATGGTTGTATCGTCAAAAGTATGGATCCAAGTCTACACTGATCACCACTTTCCTTAAACATGTCCGGACAATTTATCCAGGAACTTAAGGTTAGTCGATAAATAAACCTATTCCGAATGGTATTTGTGATGTGTGCAGTATGTAAATAAGCCTAACTGAAATAGTCTAGTTGACTGGAGACTTACATTTTGGTGTGTTAGCACTAATTGGATAACAGGCAACGAATACAAGATGGCAATCGGTAGCAAATTCCACGAATATAATCTATACTTCTTTGTTAACGTTGCCCGATCTTTTGTCGTAAGGTCAACCAGGAATGTCTGTGAAAACGAAATACACTTGAAAGGTTAACTTCAAACAGATAAGTATGTACATATTAATGTATTTCAGTGAACGGAGAGTTTCACTTCACATAGATAAACTCTGCTCATCTTGAGGTGTTAAGGTAACTTGAGTAAACAAAATCCTGCGACTGCGTACTAGGAGATGGTATCCCTTTATGATTATGTTACAAAGGATAGTGCCCGACCTTCCTAATATATAATGACATGAAATATACAGTGAGTTCACACGTGTGCCATAAAATTATCACCAATCCAATTCATAAATGATTGACAACACCATGTACTATATAAGGATAGTTACTAATTTCATACCTTATGTTGTAGAGTCGGAGACGACCCACCTTCCACAATGGTGACCTCGTTCTCATTAGTATCTGAAATAACAATGTGATATACATTATACTAATGCTTTAAAAGGTGATAGAATATATCATCTAACATCTGAAGAAATTCCATAACTCTATTCCGTGTGTTTGAACGGAAACACATGAAGATACCTAAATAAATGTGACTGAGTTTAAATGTGACTGTGCACCAACCTTTCTACGTGGTATATATGTACAAATGATAACTCGGTGCGTAGAAAATACTCCTCGAATGTTCTCTGATCAACTCATATTTTCACGGGTGTTTTTACTTATAGTTTGTATTGGGAGAAGGCTTTATGTCATTGACGTTATAAGGGACGATTGCACAATGTCACACAAGCTCAATAAGTGAACTTCGTTCGTTTAGGAGGGGGGGGGGAGTCTGGCGTAAATGCGATTAATTAACTTCATTTTCGCACTTCTAACCAAATTTCGACGGAAAACTTTCACTCCATCAATGATAACAGCTTTTGTATTTACAACTGAGATGTTGATAAGTTGATAAAAAATTTACATCTAATGCACGCGAGATATGGTGCGGAGTTTTTGGTAGTATTTTAATGTGTTTACACTCATGTTTTACATTACATTGATCGTAGTGGTGTGACTGCTACAGTTTTCATCATAGCTTACATCATATACAAATGTTTGATGTCGCACTTGTGAACGTCACGGTTTAGGGGGAGGGGGAGGGGTTTTTGACCTAAACGAACGATATTTGTTTGTTGAGATTGTGCGACATTGTATGATCCTCCCTAACATTACCAGTTTCTCTTTGACTACCATCACTCACATCGGAAGCCTCGCTTTTTCTGAAAGATGAAGCCAAGAATGAAAACGAATTAAAGGTGCACCTCCCTTCTATTTTATCGCAAAAGTGTGAAAGTCTGAGTTACGAGTATTACATTATTATGCTGACATAAAATTAATCAATTGGACCTGACAGGTGTCAAAGTTCAACGACTTCAACTTCAAGTTCACGTATGGATCAATTTTAATTGCGTAAAGTTGACAACGTCAATTTTCTGAGAAATCAACGGTTACCTATCCTCAACATAATGTTTCATAAATGAGCATTTATTTTTGGAAGTGACCATTGTCACTTGCATAATCATCAGTTTATCTTTGAATTAATCGAGCGATCAAATAATTATAAATTTGTATCACAAGAATGATTCTATTTGTATGTCTACACTAGAGTTTTCTCGTCTATAATAGTTTTGACATATTAGGCCTACATTTTTATGGCTTCGGAGAGTATTAGATTTCAGTTCTGCAAAAAATATGAAATAAACGTTCATGGTCAAAATGAATACTACATACCTAAACTTTTGTACCACAGCGACAATAACAAACACGATATAAAATGATATGAAAAATAACAGGACTGGGAGAAGTGCCTTCCAGTATTGGTTTCCTGTAATGAGTGTGAAACAAATATAGGAGATTGAAAATGGTACTCAAAATTGTAATGACTTACTGGTAATGGTAACGAAAAGTTATAATGGAAACTTTGATATATATAATCACATCATTTAGATAGACGCAATCGTAGGAGTGACATACATACATACATACATACATACATACATACATACATACATACATACATACATACATACATACATACATACATACATACATACATACATACATACATACATACATACATACATACACACATACATACATACATACATACATACATACTTACACATAGACAGACATACAGCCATACATACATACATACATACATACATACATACATACATACATACATACATGCACACATACATACATACACACATACATACATACATACATACATACATACTTACACATAGACAGACATACAGCCATACATACATACATACATACATACATACATACATACATACATACATACATACATACATACATACATACATACATACATACAGACAGACAGGCAGATAAATAAATAAATAGATAAATAAATAAATAAATAGATAAATAAATAAATAAATAAATAAATAAATAAATAAATACAAAGACAGATAGACAGGGCGGGTGGACGGACGGACAAATAGGCGAGCGAATGACTGAGCAAAAAAGACAAAATATGTTATGCAATATTCTCTTTAAAATATTAGTATTTTCTTTCCACCTTTTGAAGCAAACCATTAGTTATATTTTATCCATTGAGTAATCTAATGATTTGCCAATTACACCATCTCATTATTCGTATGAGGTTTAAACTGTACTTTTAATAGTAATCAATAGTGAACGTCAAGTTTTTGGTTTTGGTTTTGATTTCTATGCAAATCAAGTTTGTGCGCTTTTTTTTTTGCTTTTTTTTTTTCTGTCAGTTTTGTAAAGCGCATTGAGGCTGTTGCGTAATGCGCTGATAAGAATTTATTATTATTATTATTATTATTATTAAACTCACTTGATAAAATTGCTTCCACGACAATATCCACAGTCTTTGTCCTTTCCGTGTAACTTGATGCTGTTAATAAAGACAACAGAGTTAAAAGTGTATTCAATAAACGTGGAACATAAATCACACTCAATGACATATATTGACACTCTCTGCTCTGGAACTGACATGGCAATGGTTATCTTACGAGATGTCGATAATTTACAGCCCTGTAGGCTGTGAACGTCTGCAATAAAGACTTGTTTGTTTGTTTGTTTGTTTGTTTGTTTGTTTGCCCTGTTAAACTCTTGCTACGGGAATCGTTGTTTGCTTGTATTATCTAATATAAATCGTTATTTACCTTATACTCATGGCAATCAATGTGTTTTTAGATATATTGACATTAAAATTCATAAATCTTCGTATGAAAATTCCTTATTTGACAAAATATCATCTAGAGAACGACACACATATTTTCCCCTTACTGTTTGTTATTGGCGCTGATTTCTCATCGTTAGTACACCTACTGTTATCAGGATACACCACTATCACCACATAGAACTGACCTTTGTCAAATCTAGTGTCCTCACCCTAACAAAATAACAAGATAACAAAATCGCGATGTTAAAATTAGTCTACATTTATCAGACAAGCAATACATAGATAGACCTGTTGCCGGTTCCAAGATGCATTGCGCGTCTCTCCATACAATGTATTCTGTACGCGCAGAGCGTTTGCATGCGATACTTAGGGGGATGGTTGTCACATGACGATACCCTGGGTTTACCCGTAAAATCCCACTCTGTCATCGATGGCGTTCAGTCTTTGTTCTATAAAATCACCCATAATTAAAGAGGTCAACATGTTTTACCATCATTTCCTGATGAAAATGTTATTTCAAATGTAATAAAGACAAAACAGGACAAAATCTAACAACATAAGCTACGTGCTCTAGCGCAGTGCATCTTGGAACCGGAAAATTCGACTATTAGAAAGCACACCGTCTGGCTGCATTGTATCTCTAGACAAATCAATGAAGATGGGAATGATAAGAAATTTCAATTAATAGATGAATTGTTTATTTCTAATCCCATTTTATTAACTTATTTATATAAATGCATATACTTTATTATTAAACAAGTAATGATGACGGTTTCCATTCTGAAATTCAGATCCATATTAGATGTGCCACAGTTTGACAGTTTTCAATGTTAAAACATGAAGAACAGTTATCACTGGAACACTACGACAACTTACCAGACATAAGACTCAAATCCGATATAGGGTGAACATGTTATACACACTTCATACATCACATTGTGATCGCTACAAGATTCTTTCGCTCACCTTAACAGTAATAGCAGCTTGTTTTGTCATTGTTTGATAAATATCCTTAAATTCTACCGTTTGAATCAAGTCAAACACGGGACACTAAAATTAAGAAAATATAATAGTCAATATACAGAATTGCTGTTATCTATTCTTAGTTCTTTCGCCTGTGTAAAACATATGTTCACTATACTTGTCCTTGTGGCTGATTACAATGTACGTTTGCGATATAACTAAGTTTTAGAAATTTAGCAACTACAGGAAATTTCGAACTGTATCTGAGTCATTATACCCAGAGAAATGTTTATCTTCATATGTAACATACATGACGTGTAGGATAAATTTTTTTTTACGAGAAACGTTGGAGATTTATAAAATTTGTCATTGACTGTAAACTCACCAATTTTAATATGTGTCTGCAATGTTTACAACATCCATGCAATTCACTTAATATTGTATATAGTCACTCGAAATATTACGATAAACTGGAAAGACATTGATCGATTGTCACTTCCCAATGTTTTTAAAAATTGATTAACTTACATGAACTGTGATGCTTATGACGTATGTTAATACATGTAATATAGAAACCACTGGTGTAATATGGACGCTACAATAACAATATATTCAGCTAGGTGTGTATCACAAAATGTTAATGATGAGATAGAAGTAATGGGGAAATGTACACTGCTCACATTTGTATCTTGAATTGACAGGATGGCACAGATATTGTCTCCTGATGTAGCTCTGACTCGAACACTGTCCACTTCGTCAGTGAAATTGAAATAGTAGTACTGCAAAGTAACAGATGCAACATTCGTTTTAATTTGGCATTTTCCAAAATGAGTTGAAGTCAATAATAATGGCAACATAGTTTCGATTTAATCCTTCAGTGACAAATAATTTTAATAATTCCATGTCTTTGTCATATTAACATTCATTTGTAAGAGTAAGTGTATACTGTAAAATATTAAAAGAAAATACAGCTAAACAGAAGTTTATACGTGTTCATCAATCAAGTCAAGTTTGGAAGTCAACATCAATTTCGATTCTAACATTCAATTGGCTCAGAATCGTCATTTGTAATCCTCACATGCATCATTCCGGATATCTTACAGACCTACCATAGGTTTTGATGGAGAAGGTGTTATTCTCTTGTTTTCTGAAAGACTGCGGAGAAAAGTGTAATTTCATCATTTGTATGTATGTATGTATGTATGTATGTATGTATGTATGTATGTATGTATGTATGTATGTATGTATGTATGTATGTATGTATGTATGTGTGTGTGTGTGTGTGCGTGTGTGTGTGCGTGCGTGCGTGCGTGTGTGTGTGTGTGTGTGTGTGCGTGCGTGCGTGCGTACGTACGTGCGTATGACTATGTGTGTATGCGCACTCGCGCGTGCGTGCGTGGGCGTGTGTATATGTACTGTGTGTATTGTTACATAGAACGTCTAAATTTGCTAGACTACATAACTTTGTTTCACTGTAGTGGCTTCTTTTCTAAATACAGTCTACTTTCAGCATTACCTGTCTCATTTTACATTTCACTGGAAGTTTAAGTATTCTTTATTACCTCTATCATCACTATTGCCAGCTTTATGAACTTGATATTGATAAATTCACTTGGTAATCCGTGTAGAAACTTACAAACGATTGGTCACCAATTTACGCATTACCATCACATCACAGTGTTAACATCTACAGAACGGACCTTTTGACATTTTTTGTTGTCAAGATTTGGAGATGTTTATATTAGACACTAAAGGTTAGCATCTGTAGTATATACGTTATACTTACTGCAATTCAAAATCATCAACGATGCTAGCAACGAGAGTGTAAGCTGTCGCTGTAGTAGAGATTGTGGATACTTCAATATATAAATCGTTGGTCCCTCTGTCTAACGGACAAAGCGTCCTAGCTACCGCATTGTATTTGTAAGTAGCACTGGGAAAAGAAATAAATGTGATCGTGTATGCCTTTATTATCACACAAATGATGGCTTATAGGAAAGTAGACATAACGTTCCTGTAAGGGTATCATTTTCATGCATACCATAAATAAAATAACTCTGAATTTGGCTGGTTTTGAGATACGATGTATATAGTGCAGGGGCATATGACAGATTTTTGGGGTTTTGGATTTTTGTGAAATTCATGTTAATTTTTGCCAACATATCTCATTGTGTTCCCCATCATCTGTTGGCAATTTTTATTTCAATATCAAGGGTAATTTTGGCAGTAATTTCGTAAATTATGTAAAATCATGGTCTTTCTGTATATATTGATGGCAAATTAGAATAGCAGTGTGTACATGAATGGCAGGAATATATTAAGGTGTACATTGCATCTATGAGTATAGATGGATACGCGTGTTATTACCTATATTTTTAACATCAAAGAATGCACAGTAAACAGTAATACAAATTCTTGACAATATTCTTGTCAATGGATAATTTCCAAAGCTGCAGACTCCGTGTACAAACATGCATTGAAGTACTAGTTGATGGATTATTTCATGTGTTTTTAACTGTGGAAGACTAATATATCTTGGTATTTTCAGGTATGTTACTAATGTATTGTATGGACCATTGAATGTTAAATCATTAAAAATATAGATAGTCTGAAAATTGTTTAAACAAATAAAACACATCACACAACTAGAAATGTGAAAGTAATACTGGTAGCTGTCGACTAGGAACTCGTCTTGTTCAATAGCTGTCACTAGATGGCAGAATATATATAGATATTGTTCTCATAACCATAATTTTAAGGATATGTCCCATATATCACTTACGTTTCTAACACAATGATTGGTACTCGCCATGATGTGACCCCTTCTTGTTGTCTGACCACGAATAATACAGGATAATCATCTTCAGCATTAGTACTATTGACATGGACTCGAACCGCGGCTGTCTGAAAGACAAAAAGATGTATTTTCAAAGTTAATGATAGAGAAAGCACTTGGTTAATGATGTGTGTATTGCTTTATATTAGATAACCATATATGAACCTTTATTCCTGAACAACGGCAAGCTATATAAGCGAATAATAACATTTTCTAATTCTAAGCTGTATGCTACAAAGAACAAGAAAATTGTATAGACAGAATTCCATAGATTTATATAGCAAACACATTTTAATAATTCCATAAACGATATCATAGCATTCTGCGGTTGGAGCACTTGATATACGTTTTGACGTAATCACACATTTCACAGTATGACTACTTGGTATGTATAATCTTCTGTTATATATTCGTTGAAGACAGCAGCGTCACCAATAACCGTAAAGACGTCTATACTTTTCGATGTTAGCAGCTCATTGATAAAGAATTTATTTTTCGAGCCCATACGACCACGGGAGGGCGTGATTTGCGTTCCTCCTGTAACATGTTCAATAGACGAGTGGTACCTGTTGCAACTCAAGCAAATACAATAAAAACAAAATAACAAGTCAAACACAATCAATGCATATATGTGAGTGTCTATATGGTTATTCCCTCAACACTGACAGACATCTGTGTTTAAATATACTACAGCCTGTAAAAAAAAAGAAACACGTAATTCTCATGCGGTCGCTACGATAAATGTGAATAGTTTTTGCAAAATTCAGGTGAGATCAAGGCAACAGGAAATTCACAAACACAATGACATAATAAATAATGTTTGACTTAATTAACCGGTACCTTTTTATCTTGTCCGAGTTATCGACCTTAACAACTTATATCTGGCAGGGCGTTGGTAGCCAAGGAGAGTGAACTTTGCTCAGTATAAATGATTGTGTGCACTAACTGGTTATCTGTACTAATACCATAGTCTTTATACATGTTATACATGGATCATGTCTGTACGTAAATACATATGTGTATAAATTCTCATCACATATGGTTCAATTTCAGAACATGGTGTATACAATGGAATTTATGCCCCTGGTTCTCACAAATATGCAAATTTAATACCAAGGTAACAGAAATCTTCCCATGTGTCGTCAATGCGTATTTAAATCATCAAACTCAGGGGTCATGGCATGCCCCTCCATACATCATACCTGTATTATCTTGTGACAAGGCTATGTCATCACGGAAACACGTTTCATTCGGTATATCACAAAAATATCAGTTACTGAATACAGACTTCTCATTCATTGTAAATATCCAAGTACTCAATGTAATAGTGTAACATTCTGAATTCCATTGTTTCTTAGGTCTATAGAAGAATTTATCATGATCATGCATGATGGCATAATTTTAAATTAGTGGAAATAAAATGACTTTTTTCGGTGAAAAGGTTTGGTCCCGTATGGAGATTCTATATGATTATTATGTGGCGTTTAACTATAATATTGAGATATTTCACTGTGGTACACGTACAATGACCAGAGAATTCCACACTCCCTACCTGGTTGGTACCATTTGGAGCTTGGTAGTAGTACACGTCTTCTTTGTCCTGTGTAACACTACCGTGATAGATAGTGTCGAAATCAGCCTCGATATATTCAGTCATAACGACGTTGACATCTGTTCTAACAACTTGATGTATTTGTTGTGTAGCTCTGACATTACTGATGACAAAAACGTACACAAATATCGCCAAGTGTGTCGTGTGCCATTTAATTCCCATTTCTGGTGTAGGCTTTAGGTGATGGACGCAAACTGCAATGACTCTAATTTATAACCCCCTAGGTTATTGACTATTTGTTCCCTTGATATAAAACATTCTGTATATTGACCCCGAATTTAACCAAGATCGTAACGTCACAACTAAGTAAATTATATGTATGTTACCTATGAGAGACTATGAATGACCCTCAGGCCTCTGTAGTGATTGTGATCCGAAAATAATCTTAAGTCACAACTGAAGTGAAAGGGAGAACGGTCCAACATATTTTTGTGTAATTTCTATTTCAAATAACGATTTAGTTGTGCTACTTAGCCTACTATTGTTAATCATATAACTAGTAACGGTAAAGTTCGGAAAATTTTAACTTACAATTTTTTTAGCATTTAGTTTCTCCCTTCTATTATCTGAGTTCGGAAAAGACGAACGCACAGCCAACAAAAATAATTCCCCCTTCCCACAACTTGCAACTGCAGACTAAACACTGCCCATCCATTCACAAATTGTGTACGAACAGCTTCGTACATGGATAGCATGTTTAGTGGCTTTTATATAACATGCGATCAAGATATAAACAGTAAATTTGTATCTTTTAAATTTTTAATACAATAAAAAACAGGTCACATATGATGGAAAAAACCTCATCTTGCGCCACAAATTGACAATCTGACTAAAATTTTACCGTTCCGCTTGACAGGATTCTTAGTCATATATATTTCATCGTCTAACTTGATAACAGTTTTGCTTTATCATGTATCTATTTGCTACGAAAAGGTATCACATGCAAAGAAAATGAAGACGATAAAACATAGTAATATATATCATATCTTTGTTAAGTCAAGTGCATTAGATGACGATATGTTTCAGGTGGCATGGTTTTGATTGCGTTTTCATAAAGTACATAGAGTTTTACACAAGTTGGTTGGTTGAAATTAAAGTGAAATTTTATTTATTTATTTATTAACCATCCAACAGGCATTGCCCAATAACAGGAGGAAAGTTCAGTGTTAATGCAGGAGGAAACCGGAGTACCCGGGGAAAACCTGCGTTGTTCGGTAGAGTCAAACTGAACGACACTCTTCTTACTTACAGCGTGGTAAATTTAATCAAACCCAGCCGACTGACGGGTTCGAACCCAGGCTGCAGAGGTAAAAGGCGTTCGAGCTAACCGCTCGGCCACTGACAACCCATATTTAATGTAGGGACGATAAGAGTTGGGTGGCAGAATTTAGGGATGTGGGAAATGCAAATGACAACATAAACAGAGAATTTCATCTTATTTAGCGATTTATTAGATTAAAACACTACTGCAGCTGGGTATGGACCAATGTAACAACATCTTATTAATTACTTATAACCTTGATTGTGAATAGTTAACTAGTTTAAAACTAATAAAACATGCAAAAATATCGTTAACCAGTTTTTAAGTAACATTACCACATACAATAAATCGTTAACTAGCAATGAATCATGGAGAATATATTGTCCATGGTTCCAAGGATCAACATGACAGTACAATACAGTTACTTTGGAATGGTAAATTGGAAACAAATGCAACGTTTCGATTCGTGTACTACGGACCATTATCACACAATTATTTAGTGACTTAGCGTTATGAGTTTCTATCTAATATTCAACCAGTTCACAGAGAAACATAGTAACATAGAAGCAAAGTAACTATAGTGTACTGTCATATAATGAATTGTTAACTAGTTTTGGACTAACATTAAAACATGCAATAAATCGATAACTAGTTTTTAAACTAATCGTTAACTAGTTTTAAAGTAACATTACTACATAGGATAAAAATCATTAACAGCTTTTGGACTAACAGTAAAACATGCAATAAATCGATAACAGGTTTTTAAACTAATCTTTAACTAGTTTTAAAGCAACATACACTTAATCGTTAACTAGTTTTAACTAACTATAATACATACAGTGGATCGTTGACTAGTTTTAAACTAACTATAAAACATACAGTGAATCGTTAATTAGTTTTAAACTAACTATAATACATACAGTGGATCGTTGACTAGTTTTAAACTAACTGTAAAACATACAATGAATTTTTAACTAGTTATATATATATATATATATTGAAGAATATATATATTGAAGAATACTGTTTAGTGTCATCACATCTCCAGTAATGTTAAATGTCTTATTAGTGTTCTAGGATTAACGGCATGTACTAGTATTAGCAAATCATATCACATTTGATTACAGTTATTAAGTATTTGGTAATATAATATTTGTAAAACCAGAGTGTATAACTCTAAGGACCTCGCACAGACTAACACACGGAATGCATATCTATCAAGTAAATACAGTTCTAATCTCGAACACACTCTTGTACATATAATAGGCTACAAGGTACAGATGAACATCAAATCAGAACACGTGTATCTCACGACGTTTGGTGCGGTCAAGGCCATCATCCATGTAGAGTATGGTCTGCAGAATAACAAATTAATACGTTTTAAACATATTAACATTAAATACACAAGGGAGCACCCACACAAACACACGTACACATGGAGAATGTGGTAAAACAGCTTATAATGAACACACACACAGACATCATTTGGAGTACCTGAAATAATAAGGCATGGGTGGTATTTATGTCAGACCCATATCCTTCATAACAAGTCTAGACATAATTCCCCACATTTTAATTTACTAAAATGTTCTGAATTTACGGCCGTCATTCGGTCATTATCGAGGGCACGACATAAAGTGATATGCACAATGTCATGTGGACTACTGTATCTGACATTTGTACCAGGTTTGGTGGAAATCAGCCAAGTCGTGTCAGAGGTGTATATTTATATTTTGAACATTTTGGGCTATTTGACCTTGAACATAGAGGTCAAATCAAAGGTCAATGTTTTATTTGAAAGCTCATCATGGATAACTTTGGTGTAGACACTTAAATGAGGTCTGTATTTAAGTTTATAGAGATAGTGACCAAAACCACACTTTGATTTCTTAAAGACGAATATGGCTACCATTCGGTATGCCGGGTATGACATTGAAGATGAAGGTCAAGGTCAAAAGATCAGGGTCTCATTAGAAAGTTCATCACGAATAATATGGGTGTAGACAGTCAAATGAGGTTTCAATCAAGTCAGTGGACAAAGTGTTAATCTTTATGACAAATGTAGCCACCATTCGGTGGCCTAATGTAGCAGCCACCCCTAATGTAGTAGAACATAAACAAACCAAATTCTCTGAGCTGTTCTGTATTGTTCTATGTCATACAGGGAAATAACGGGCTGAATTCATACAATATAGTAAAAAAAATGTATAATATGCGCGGTTGTGTTGGAAATAGGTAGAAACGTCTGCCTTACTATAAATGAGATGAATAATCCACATGCAGACAGGAGGTGCCATACATCATGATGATCATAGAAATCAAACCATATACAGTCACGATTGCCTTCACGAGACTCTGCTGGTGTTTTCTGATGGAACAAAACCGTTAATTACATATTTATTGACAATTGAAGGTATGCTATAGACAATCTAAAATATAAATCTAAATAAACTTAATGTAAAGTTTTGTTGTCGATGGCTATAGTCGCAATATGCTTTGTAAATTCATCACAATTAAATAAATATATCGCAAGTTGACATGCCAAACAAAATTATAATTATGTCAAGAGGCTGTAACATATTTTATTGTACAGTTTGCCATGTAATGTAAGTATGTAAGGGCACTTAACTCTCAAACTGAGAACTTAAACCAGAATTCTCAGTTCTTACAACAGCAATGCTAAGTCCTAAGAGTGGAAGAACGTGGTTAAAACTGAAACCGATACCAGATTAGGTTTGGACAAAACTAAATTCGAGCTTACAATAACATAACTGTCTCTAAAGGGCAATTTATCGATGTTTCTCCTGTTCGATGTTGTAAAGATATATTTGCTTGTAACGAAGAAATTATTGAATATTAAACTTACACCCCACTGTGCAAGAAACCGAGTGAAGAAATACAGCGCAGGTGTCCAGAATCCAATAGTCAAGACTAACAAGAGTAAATATATTAAGACTCTCGGACAGCTCCACTCTTTTCTTACAGTCTGTAGAGAAAGTAAGAGTAAACTTTAAAGATATAAAGACAAAATCTACACTATTAAAAATGTAGTTTAAATTCTCATTAATGTTAACTTTTATGAGAGAACAGTATTCCATCAAAATACATTAAACTGAGACTGACCACATTTTTTAGAATGTATGATTAGCAAATAGACTACACTGGCACATCGTCGTAAATCACAGTCTCTTTTACGGCACCGTCCAAGAGGTACATTTGAATTTCGCAGTATCGCAGAAGAAATAACAGCTTTGGTTTGCGAGAATGCACTGGCACAGATTGCTCTAACAGCCATTAGTATAGTTGTATCGTGGTTTCACATACAATAATATATCACGATCGATGTTTGGAAACAAAAGTTACTCTCCATAAGAAACAAAATGTTCTTAGAAGTCTAACTCTTACCAGAAATCATCTCGTATCAAAAGTGTAAAATGTGAAAATATATAATAGGATCGACCCAAACTATTGTTTAAGTCTGGATAAGAACATGCACGGTCAATAATTATTAAATTTATTCAAAACCATTTATTTTTCAATAAAAATATTTGCCTTATCTATGAGAATGATGTTGAATAAAGGTCGAGTCTTATTATCACAAACCTTCATAATGATGTAGAATATTAAATACAAAATAAAATTGGCGATGAAAACCGTTAGCAGATGGGTGGCAAAGTCTTTAGGTCTTGTTATGAGTCCAAGTAATGCCCTGTTATTCAAATATGATGAAGAAATGGATGTTAACGGGAAGGCACTGCTCAATTTTGGATAGAAAATTGTATTTTATCGATTACTCAGAATGACAATGGCCTTATACAGTGCCCTTGAAATGTTAACGACGGATATATACATGTACACGCACGCACGCACGCACGCACACACACACACGCACACACACACACACACACACACACACACACACACACACACACACACACACACACAACTCAATGCACACATTATCCGCTTCCGTTTTAGTTTACAGCCAGTATGATCTACAAATTCATGACCATTCGTTAGATGGCTTGGACTTTAAAAAAATCACAAAACTTTTGAATAGAGAACAATTACAAGATACTTACAGGCTCCAATTCAGTAGGTTACCAATAATAATCAGTACGAAACGATGCTTTTATGAAAATAATCAAAATATTAGGGCAAAGGTTACATTCTTCTTAAGATGATAAGAGTGCAGGAAAAACATTAGGAAATATTATACAGGAGGTGACATTTCATACTTGTTCTTTTGGCTCTAATATATGTCTAAGCAAATAAGTCCCAAGTTTGGACATTTTAAGATACATAGAAAAGAAACATGGTAAAAATTCATGCCATGCACAAACCCGAAGAAAGTTTAGATTGTTTGTGGACAATACACATAGGAGAACTAAATACGTGAAAGTATTGTCTAGAGGATATCCAAGACATTGATAAAGAGAGTTATATTTACAGTATATTTCGGCCTTCGACGGCAAAAATCATTCCGTATGACTGTGAGAACTCTTCCTGGGAGTTTCCAATCTGGAAAATAAAATGAAGTCATGGTTAAGCTGAAATAGAGCAGGCCTTGACTAGGGCATGCAGGCGACCACAGTTAGCAACATTTATTACGTTTGTGAACTCCCAAGTTATCATGCACTCCAAGCTATTATCACGCTGTATTATCCTTTTCTTTGGAGGACATGTACTGTACAACCTAAGCAAGTTCTTAAAACTGTATTTAAATTTAATGTTTGAAGTTGTAAATATTATTTGCTTTATTAATTAATTGATTGATTGATTGATTGATTGATTGATTGATTTGTTTATTACCAATATGTTTATTTCCTTACTTTAGCCTTGATATATACGTTTAGTTTTCTTTTCGACTTCTGGTAAATAAATATTATTAGAAAGCTTAATTGCCGTTTTTGAAATCAATGAAACTATCATTCTAGTATTTCGACAAGTATTGTAAAGTATTGACTCGTCATATCTATGAATGAACTTAGAGCACTGGGAAGCTTGTTATCATCCAACAGTAGTAGATGTGTACTCATTCTACGACATAGCACTTGTAATATAGCTATGGCACTGCAACGAAAAGAACCCATCATTATCACTCTAAAGATTTGGACGCTTTGGACGCGTCCCATGTGTTCAGTTTAGCGTCGTGTGTGTCCAAACATAAAACACAGATCTAGAATGCATGTGTTCTAGTTGCTTGTTCTGAACACTTACTTTGTGTTCAAAAACTGTTACAGTGTTCTGATGCGTCAACAGTGTTCTAGTTTATAAGATTTTGAACATATGTTATGCGTTCAAAAATAAAAACTGTTCTAAATCTGAACACATGCATTCTAAATCTGAACACGTTCTAGATAGTATTTTATTTTTTGAACACATATACGGCGTTCAAAATCTGTTACAATTAAGTGTTCTAACATGTGTTCAGGAACTGAACACATTACTTTAGAGTGACTTGATTACTTACCCATCTCGAACACGAAATATATCTTGAAGCTTAAAATGACACAAACAATAATATATATAACAGCCGTGCAAATCCACATAGCTAGGTTACCAGTCACCTGGAATAACAAATATGAAAAACAGTATCTAACATGAATCGTGATAGTACAGATCAAAAGTGTCAATAAATCAATATATCTTTCGACATCACTTTGCATTATTCTCATGATTTGTCTGTATGAGGCAGGTCTCATCATATAGATCACCCACCGTCGAATCAAAACCAGATTTATTTATAACTATGACATCACCTTATATGAATGAATTGAAATTAAAATATATACCCTCCCATGTGTAATTGATAAAGGGTGCTTGTATCTGGCCGAAGACTGAACACATTCTTGTGTAACATCGTACCAGTTGGTGCACACAAGCTTAGCCCTATGATAGTCTTATCTGCATGGAAGACATTCGTTGTTTATCACCAAGTTCGAAAATGAAAGCCACCGCGCAAAGAGACACAATTGTTGTATGTATGTATGTATGTATGTATGTATGTATGTATGTATGTATGTATGTATGTATGTATGTATGTATGTATGTATGTATGTATGTATGTATGTATGTATGTATGTATGTATGTATGTATGTATGTATGTATGTATGTATGTATGTATGTATGCATGTGTCTGTCTGTCTGTCTGTCTGTCTGTCTGTCTGTCTGTCTGTCTGTTTGTTTGTGTCGAAAACTTGAAACTCCCTACCAGAGAATTGCTTGCTTTTTGACCCTCAGCAACCTGTAGGACCAAGGTCAAGGCCCTCAACAAGTTCTAAGGCTTATGTAAATATTTCACAGATACGATATATTATATCATGTGTCAAAAGCTATGGAATATTGTATTTAGTTTCTAAGGTACAATACATTTGGAATAAACAGAAATCTCTTCGACCGACCGCAGTACCGTCAGAGCAAGACCATTCCATGCATAATTGTGTAAATTTGAACAAGTTTTATTCGGAGAAACGCATTCAAAGACTGATAAAAAATATACTCACCACTCCAATCAGCGCAATGCAAATGACAAAGGTCAAGCACAGGTAGGAGACATGGGAATGTGCAAGGACGTCTGGGTGTCTATTTTGATACAATTTCAATATCAGAAGACCACAGATAGTGTACATGAATGATGTATCTGCAAAGGGAACAGGTTTTCATGAAAAGCACAGTTCAAAACTGCTTCAATGTACCTTTATGAAGGTACTTGAGGTATACTTTGAAGAGTGAAACTAATCTTGTAGGATCCGGTAAACCCATGCTACTTTCTTACACTACATCTGCTACAAGAACGAAATTCAGCACGACGCCTATAACGCCAGGATCGGGTTCATTAAATGATAGCGATAGAAGCGATAGAAGCTTGGTTTGATAGTTGACCTTTGACCTTGAAGGTCGACATAAAGTAAACTAGTGTTTTCGAAGAGATCGTGGTATTATTATGGAATCATCACTATGGTTAGTTATATCATGCTTACTTTCGCAAACATCATTGAAAATCGGAATTTCATCGATTTGTCACATATTAAATATTTAAATTTGCCTAATATTTTAATGAGCTGTCTTTACATGCATTGTTTAGAAAATTGTTAAAGTAAGCTTAATATGTATACAGCATCAAGCAGCACTGAATAAAATTGGTTCTTCGGAATATTTGTTCTCTTACCTATGGTATCACTGTTCGTTTCATGTACCTTTCGACATGTGGTGGTTTTTTTGCTCGTGACCCCTTGAAAAATTTCGTTTCATCATATGTATTTTCAAGACCAAACGTTGCTTCGAAGTTTCGCATTGTAGAAAGTATCACTTGTGGCGTACTTACCAAATTGAAAGTTAGAGTAAGATGGACAGACATGATAACATCCACTGCAAACCCCTTCCATAATTAAAGCTATTCCAATAGCATATAACAATCCGAAATGTTTTGGTACACCATAGTTCTGAAACAACAAATATTCATTCTATAGTAATTTTTAAACCACAGTACTATATATAAACAAGTATTCATTGACAACACCGAGAAATCTCAATACATTTTGACACATTCGAAATTGTGTAAAATAGAGATTTGGCATACATGTTTCCAGTGATTTCTGTCAATTTATAAACTGAACGAAAGCCATCACAAGTAGAAATACAGGTTCACGTGCACATTAATGGAGTTACGAATTGAAAGTACCTCGACATGTCATGGCTACGACAATAATGCATGTCCCGTACATGCGATTTAGACTCTTTGCATCAGGCTGACGGACAAAAACGAAGGAGTAAACAGAGCAAATGTGGGTCTTAGGGAGAAGGGGCATTTAATAACTTTTGATACGGGCTGTGTTTTAATAAAAAGGGTATGCGTAACCATGGAGTAGGAAGACTCCCTTCAACGCACCACCATAGCTATATTAGAGTATCATTCGAAAACAATCACTATCTTAATTGTACAGTATGACATCTTGGAATAGCTGTTCTATTTACCTTGTCTACACCTCCTTGTCGATGATGATAATCCTCTATTCCCACGACAATCAGGAACAGAATACCAAGCATAACATAGCCAACGTTGCTGAAGACGTTATTGAAAGAGCTGAAAACAGCAGAATGAACAAAATTGATGTATGTACTACATAGCAAGTGGGCTCAGGAAATATTCGTCAGTCGCTAGAGCTTCATGTAGTACCACAAAAAAATCGTGCCTTCGGCTTTCAAAACTCCATAGATATAAATCATATCTCAATATCTGTATCAATTGACCAGCCACCAATCATTATCCCCACCCCCTAAAGATTATAGTGTAACACACATACGCACGCACACACACACACACAGACACACACAGACAGACAGACACACACACACACACACACACACACATATATACATACATACGTACATACACACACACACATATTCGATTGAAGATAAGTCAGGTAGGGGTTTGGGTTTTATCATATAATAAACTTAACCTGAGTGGACCAAGTGGATTGGCACAAAGAAAGTTGAAATAACACACGTCTTGTTCCCCACTTTTGTTGAATTCCTAAAAAAGAACACAAAACAAATATTGCTGGGGACATTTCAATATAATGTATATTTCAGTGAAAATGATCGTGATGTGCATGTCTGGGCTTGTTCAACCTTTACATTGTATAATGATAATATGTTCCCTTCGGAATCCATATTCAAACACTCCTTCGGAATCCATATTCAAACACTCTGAATGTTTAGTCATCTTTGCAATCACATAATATTATGTATGATAATCCTGCAATTGTCCACACGCTTGGTGTAGTATTCCAAGTCAATAAGCTTGTGTTAAGTAGGGTATATCCTTTGCATTATTTAACAATTAGCAATATTAATTATCAAAAAATGTCGAATATAATTGTTTGCCAGTTGATTTGATATTTGATTGACATATTTGATAGACATGTTTATGTGTTTTTCGACGTGCCCATAGACTGGTAATTGAATAGAAATGTCTTTTATATCCCAATTTCTCGGTATAGTAAGACAATTTTCCTTGAATATACACAAATACAGGATAATTTAGTTTGCGGATAGTTACATGTATGACATTCCGTACCATTATGCCCTTCTATGTATACACTTGTGAACACAATTTGTACAGCTGTGAATTGAAGGTATACACCTGTGATGGTGACAATATGTAGATTAACATTATATGTAGACTTACCAACTGATGCGTTAAAACCAGCTGAATGACAGGCAGAGCATATAAGATGGCGATGGGCAGTAAATTCCAGTAGTATAATCTAAATTTCTTTTTCAACGTCTCACGAGGCGTTTGAGCAAATTTAGTGAGATTGTCCTGCAGAAACAAAATTGTCGATAATAATTAATTATCAATAACATTTTAGAGGATAATTGTGACTAAGAAACAGTAACAAGGCATGCTTTAATAAGTGACAGCTGAAATATATGTTGTTGTTGTTGTTGTTGTTGTTGTTGTTGTTGTTGTTGGATTTTGACGAGGAAGGTAAAGGTCAGGTTCGAATATAAAGATACCAACAGAAAGGTCAGTTCTGATAACAGATGAAAAGATATTCAAATTAAGTGCCTGTACTGTACAAATGATGCAAGTTTTACACCAAATCTTGTCACCCTTTAAGAATTGATATGCAGCACCATGACGAATGTATGTCTCGTGATCATTAATATTGTAATAATCTAGCAGAGATGCTTATCTTTTTTGGCTAAAGATGAATAAGTAATGGTAGCTATACATGATTCAGGGATTGTAAATATGACAAATACTTGAAGAAAACATTTGCTTCGCTTATTCAACAAATGCTAAGAAATGTAGTCTTTTACCTCAACTTCAGGAGGATTAGAATCAGCAATGTCTGCCCGATTGTCAACTTCACCTTTAACGAAGAAAATGTATATATGATAACTATGATATTTTATACGATATTTGGAAGATTATCATCAAAGTGGAATATCTTGTATCCTACCTCCTATATATGGTCAGGCAATATATCCTAAGAACTGTCAAATTCGACAATGTTTACTAACAACTTTGACTTGCTATAAGGCTAAATTAAATTCACTGATAGCACTAACAAAAGGAACTCACACAGAAATACACACAGAAATACATACATACATACATACATACATACATACATACATACATACATACATACATACATACATACATACATACATACATACATACATACATACATAAATACATACATACATACATAAATATATACATAAATAAATACATACATACATACATACATACATACATACATATATACATACATACATACATACATACATACATACATGTTACATACATACATACATACATACATGTATACATACATACATACATAAATAATTTCATGAACCATACAATTCTAACCCAAATATTTCGAAGAGACTGAGCTCCTCTTCATCGGTGGGTCTCCAGTTCTGTCAAACAAGTCAAGGTTTGACAGAACTGGAGACCCACCGATGAAGAGGAGCTCAGTCTCTTCGAAATATTTGGGTTAGAATTGTATGGTTCATGAAATTATTTATATATAGAAACTCAGTGTTAAGTTACATACATACATACATACATACATACATGTATACATACATACATACATACATACATACATACATACATACATACATACATACATACATACGATGTCAAACTTATCGTCACGTGATAGCTTGAGAATGCATTGTATACAATAATGATGTCAAACTTACCATCGGTACCGTCCCCATAATCTCTATTCCTCCTCAACCTCATTGTTGGAACAAAGAGCAACATGCAAAGTTAACATTGTAGTAGTAGTAGTAGTAGTAGTAGTAGTAGTAGTAGTAGTAGTAGTAGTAGTAGTAGTAGTAGTACTAGTAGTAGTAGTAGTAGTAGTACTAGTAGTAGTAGTAGTAGTAGTAGTAGTAGTAGTAGTAGTAGTAGTAGTGGTAGTGGTCGTGGTGGTGGTGGTGGTACTAGTAGTAGTAGTAGTTGTAGCAGCATTAGTAGTAGTAGTAGTAGTGGTAGTAGTAGTAGTAGTAGTAGTAGTAGTAGTAGTAGTAGTAGTAGTAGTAGTGGTGGTGGTACTAGTAGTAGCAGTAGTGGTAGTAGTAGTAGTAGTAGTAGTACTACTACTAGCAGTAGTTGAAGAAGTAGCAAACAATATGTTCAAGGCAAGTTCCAGCCAAACCAATATTTCCAAACATTGTCAAGTAGATGGTTAAATTACTTTCATTTTAGAAAAAGATTATCTTCAAACTTTGTCTGGATACGACCGCAACACACTGGTTATAAAAATGTGAAAAATGAACGTCGCTGCTTGGCACTGCTTTCAATGACATCAAATTCTACAAGAACACAATTTTATTTTATTTTTAAATGGCGAGACTATTTTTTACCTTAGCTACTTTTCTTTATGCTTTGGGACCGCGACTGTCAACTGTTAATGATTCATAAATTAGACAATAATGTCCGTAGTGAGGCGAAATAAAAGGTTGTGTTTTTGCATTGGCTAATTTTAAAAATATATGTGTATAGAAATCTACCTACCGGCAATTATGTATCAGCATAATTGGAACAATAGCGTACATAAAGGTAAAGATTGCAGCAACTGTGACTATAGGCTTCCAGTACTCGTTTACTATTAATGTCAAATGTAATGATCAAAAATGAATTAATTAAACGATATTTTCACATTTATTTAAATATTGTATACACTTATTGCTGGGCTATGAGGGCACTAGTGGACGTCCATTAGGCCAAAAAAAAATAAAAATCTGGTTCTGGTCAGGGTAAACTTTCTAAAGTGGTGCGACGACGCGCGTTTTTTTTTTTTTTTTCCTAATTTTTTTTTTTTTTGGCAAATTAGTAAATACACATTTTTGACACTTTACATGCTCTCGGAAGATGTCATACAACTCTGGAAGTTGGCACTGTTGTATGGCAAGTTTTATACGATGCGGATCAATCATCCATCAGGGCATCACTAGTCACATTTACAAATTTATCTTATCGCCCAGTGATTTGCAGTTATAATCCCGATTTGCAGTTATAATCCCATCCAAGATAATGAGTCTTGCCTTGCAACCACTGTATAATGTCATAGTGCAACTTGCAACGTTAAATAACGAGAAATAGGTCTGTCCAACGGACGTAGAGGAGGCAGTGTTTTCTTTCGAGCACCGTCCATCATCAGTCTGCTACGCAGTCTGTATACGGTACGATGTTTGACACGTCTTTCCAACTCATCGCAGATGGAAAGACGTGTCGAACATCGTAGCGCATACATCCAGAGCTAACTGCTTACGCTACAGGAAAATCTTTGTATTCAGAAGGCAGAACGAAACGATCACCAGAACTAAGAACACCTCGAAAGTCAGCTGAATTGATATCAACATTTCGATTGCTCACGACGTACTCAAACTTCTGACATTTTCGAAACATGTGAGCGGTTTACCACCTAGCACAGTGAACACACTATTTCCCGTGATTCCCATCAACCACGCTCATCGTACATATTACGTACACATATCGTACGGGGGATTATGGGTATGCAACAGTACTAGAAGAAAAGGGTACCCGTTACCAAATAGAAGTGCGCCATCACACGAGTTAAATTTTTTCCGCTAGCCTTGCATACAGTGTTGATCGACGGGGAATTGTAAATAAGGAACGGGAAAGCAAAAATTATCGGAAAAAAAAGGATCGACGCGGGGGTATTCAGGGCACGCGCGCGCTGACCAGAACCAGACATATTTTTTTTTTGGCCTTACTGTTATACAGCAACTATGATCGAGGTTAAAGAGAGGTTAATAACTGCTCCATAACAGCATGGGGGGTAATATGACGTCTACTAGTGCCCAAATAAGGCCAGGCAATAAGTCTTTTACAACACATCATATTCTCGGGCACATACTCTTCCAATAATCAAAACAAATTACTGGTGGGACTAGTTTGCCTCATGAATAGTGCCCTAAGGAAAATGGAATCTGACTAGTGCCCTGGTATATGCAAATTGAGGTCACTATGGATCACTAATCATACCACGTGACACGATCTAAGCCAATCTCTAACGGCTGTATGAAAACAATTTGTCATAGCATTAAATATGATACCTATATGTCGCCTCGCCCTTCTAATACATGCATACGTACGTACGTACGTACGTACGTACAGGTAGAGTGTTCTAGTACTAGTAGTTCAGTTCGCTAATTGTTTCTGAATTAAAAATATTAATGTCTCAAAGTAAGAGTCTACTAGATGCACTTACCAGGTAATGACCTTTTTATGTTAATATCCATTGTCTTCATCCTTTCCTTACTTGAACTCGGTACTGTACATTGACAACAGGTTGAGTTAATAATAGCAAGTGTACAATTAACACATCCATACATTGTATTCAAGCAAAGTTTAATCGTTAGGGTAAGGGTAGGTGGTAGATCAGAATGACTGAGGTAAATACCCAAACAAAAATATGATTTACAATCACTGTGTCAATCATGCAGGTGTGACCACTATTGTTTAATTGTCTTTCAATTATACTATACTGTGTGACAAGACTTTACTTTGAACACATTACAAGATAATGACACAAGATTTGACTGTGCTAGTCATAAAGGTTCTAAAAGGACGACTTGTCAGTTTACATTTCTGCAGAAATTTAGGGATCAAAAGTCTACATTTAAATTTCTGTCAATCAAATGAAAGAACTTCCAGGCAACTCTTTGGTCCTTTCACTGCTGGGTCTCTGAAGCACGACTTCAAGATACGACTGAACCTGACACCCCGGACCTGATATGGCCTCAATTTTTTAAACCAACAACCTGAAAACTATATGGCCTAAATGTAGGGGTCAAATGGCGTATGTACATGCAAAGAGATAGGTCAAACATTTAAGGATCAAATGTCTATATAAACAGGGGGATCAAAACTACGATACATATGTACCAACCCATACTATGGGAGATGTACCCCATCTACGGTACATATGTACCAACCCATACTATGGAAGACCTACCCCCAATCTACGGTACATATGTACCACACCATACTATGGAAGATCTACCCCTAACCTACGGTACATATGTACCAACCCATACTATGGGAGATGTACTCCATCTTCGGTACATATCTACCAACCCATACTATGGGAGACCTGGTCCAACCTACGGTACACATGTACAACCCATACTTTGAGAGATGTATCCCATCTAAGGCACATATGTACCAACCCGTACTATGGGAGATGTACCCATCTAAGGCACATATGTACCAACCCGTACTACGGGAGACCCACCACAACCTGCGATACATATGTCACAACAAATGCTTTGGGAGACGTCTCCCCAAACTACGGGTGATAAAACTCATTTATTACAGTCAGGGCACAGCAATGTAACTTTTTAATAGTGCAAACTGACGAATGGTAATAACTCTACCATTTTTTTTTGTTCGAAGCATATATTATACAGAAATTGCCCTGATACACACCATTTACCAAACCCGTCATAAAAGTCACAATAACGACAAATTTAATAATATTATGATTGTAAGGTAAGGCCTAAAAAATTGTTTGGTTCCGGTTACCCGATCCCTCCTAGTTTTTCACTCCGAATCTAAACTTTTCTACGTATTCGAGAAAAAAATAATAAAATGGCCAAAATTGTGAAGTCTCGCAAGAAATAGTGGATGCGGAAACTGACATCAAGTTAAAAAGACAATATAAAACTGTTCCTCCAATTTGTAATGGCTGTACATCTGATGAGAAGAAACCAATAACACAGAGACCATATGGAAAACAACGGAAAACATAATAACTATCTGAACTAGAGACTCATATACGAAAAGAAAATACATAAAAAAAATAAGGTAAAAAATCCACCCACCCCACCCATTCTAAAATTGAGTGTTATCTGAACCACACAATTTTTTCTGTTAGGCCTTAGTTCTTACCGTTTGGTAGCGATTTAGAATCTTTATCACGACATGGACTATCATCCGGGTAAATGACAACCACTACATAAAAATCTTTATTTTCAAAATCCGTATCCTTGCAAATAAAATATACAATCAAGAAATATCGTTAGTTTATCAAAGATGACAGGTAAGTTATGGTCAGTATACATTGTCTTATATTAATATGTGAAATCTCAATATTAGGCTTTATTCTGATAGGAAACAAAATGACAAACTTATGCAAATTATAATAATACTTTCACATTTTTATTTACGATATCCGAAGTATAATGAAAACAATGTTCCACAGAGAGAGAGAGAGAGAGAGAGAGAGAGAGAGAGAGAGAGAGAGAGAGAGAGAGAGAGAGAGAGAGAGAGAGAGAGAGAGAGAGGAGGGAGGGAGGGAGGGAGAGAGAGAGAGAGAGAGAGAGAGAGAGAGAGAGAGAGAGAGAGAGAGAGAGAGAGAGAGAGAGAGAAGAGGGGGGGGGGTGCCTGTCACCTCAACATCAACATACCGATCAAAATGATTGACAGTCTCACCTTAATAGTTATTGCAGTCTGTGTTGTCATTGTTTGATAAATACCAGTAAATTCAACATTGCGAATAGAGTCAAATACAGGACACTGAAAAGAGAGTGGAAAGATGTCACAACATATATATACACTCATAGCACAGACGAGTCTGTTATTTTTAACCACCCTCAACCACAAGCTTAAGTGGTTAGTTACTTTCTTTAGGTCAAAGGTTAAAATGTAGATGAATGCCGAGAAAACACATCTGTGGACACTTTTCTCCTAATTTGCTAACTTCCTGGTCAGCTATCGCCAATGATGTGTTGACACGGTATCACGGTAATGTCTGGCTTTCGTAGAGAAATGCAATGTCATTGTAAGAATGGGGATTGTAGGAGTTGACAAGCAGCAGAGTGATTTAATATGTATCCCTATATAGTATGTTGACGTCTGTTCAAAATCGTTGAAATTACGTTAATGATAAGTATCATATGCCAATGATCTTCAACATTGTTAGCTAGTAAAATCACGTGCAAGAATAGAATGATTCGCAGTTCTTGGCAGGTGGGGATAAGGATATATTCTTTTTCAGAACAGCGGCTGTAGGCATCTATCTGTGTCTGTGTCTGTCTGTCTGTCTGTCTGTCTGTCTGTCTGTCTGCCTACCTGTCTGCCTGCCTGCCTGCATGAATGTATGTATGTATGTATGTATGTATGTATGTATGTATGTATGTATGTATGTATGTATGTATGTATGTATGTATGTATGTATGTATGTATGTATGTATGTATGTATGTATGTATGTATGTATGTATGTATGTATGTATGTATGTATGTATGTATGTATGTATGTATGTATGTATGTATGTATGTCTGTCTGTCTGTCTGCCTATCTGTCTGCCTGCCTGCCTGCATAAATGTATGTATGTATGTATGTATGTATGTATGTATGTATGTATGTATGTGTGTGTGTGCGTGCGTGCGTGCGTGCGTGCGTGCGTGCGTGCGTGCGTGCGTATGTATGTATGTATGTATGTATGTATGTATGTATGTATGTATGTATGTATGTATGTATGTATGTATGTATGTATGTATGTATGTATGCATACATGCATGCATGCATGAGAAAAGGATTCTTACCATAACGAATATATTTTAACTTGTATATTATCTGACGTTAATCTGTGTATAAACGTATAGAGATGAGTACAATTACCTATGTAAACAAATACAAAATTATAAAATGTAGATTTCTTACTCTTGTGTTCTGGATAGACAGGATGGCACATATATTATCCTCTGAGTTAGCTCTTACTTGGACAGAGTGGATGTCGTCTGTGAAGTTGTAGTAGTAGTACTGAAAAAAAAATGATATACCACAGTAAGAATTACTAAATTACTGTTTTGGTAGTACAAAATTTGATTCCTTTACTCGCTTGAAAATAGCCAAAAAGATTAGCCATTAGCTAGTTGTGGCTATTTTCCCTGATATTCACATGCAATTTGTTAAACTCGTCTTTATTAGGAAAGACAAAGTGGGGCTACCATAGCTATAGTTAGTAAGACGATCAGATATCAGATACATACATACATACATACATACGCACGTACGTATGCATACGTACACACACACACACACACACACACACACACACACACACACATACACACATACATACATACATACATACATACGCACGTACGTACATACGCACGTACGTACGTATGCATACGTACATACATACATACATACAGACAGACAGACAGACAGACAGACAGGCATGCATGCATGCACGCACGCGCGCGCGCACACACACACGCGCGCGCGCGCGCACACACACACATACACGCACGCACACACACACACACACACACGCACGCACACACACATACACGCACACACACACACACACACATTTTTCCGAATCTATTCCGTGTTCAAAATGTATTTAAAGTTATTCTTTTATTTCCTAAATTTAAGCTACGTACCACGGGTTTGGTTGGAGCGGGCACAATTGTCTGTTCTGTGGAAAGTCTGAAGGGAAAAATGATACACATTAGTAAATTGCATTATCCTAACTTCTTGATTGATAAATTCGTGTCCCAATAGTTCATAATGCTAGCTCATTATCAAGTGTAAAGTAAGACATTTAATTGCTATATTCAGGAGATAGATGTCAGATAAATCAACTATATTACTCCATTATTTGGTTGCATACAATATCAACCTCTGAAATCATTGATCTCAGCAGTGTGTAAGAGAACGGGGTAAATACATTGCATAGCTGTTACACATACTACAGACATCAACGTGTACAACCATAGACCCTACACGAAAGGGTCTTTGGTACAACACTATCGACATCACTGTAATCCAGCCCCTGATAAGATAAGAAACCAAAGAAAACATTATTAGTTAACCAAACGTATACAAATATAGCAGGCCTACTTACTTCATTTCGAAGTCATCAATGATGTTAGCAACCAAGGTATAATCTGTATTCGTGGATGACGAGCAAGAAACTTCTATGTATAAATCACTCATACCATCGTCTCCAAAGTCTTTTGGACAAAGTGTTCTCGCAGCTGCATCATATTTATTCCTGGCAAAGAATTCAAATATAAACCTCAAAGATGCAAAGTTGTAGATAACAAGTTAAAAACACATTATATTTTACGGATATACTTTGTAAATACAAACATCATTTTGACATCGTTAAAAGAAGGCTTTGATCTGATACTATACTACATGACTGTTCTTGTAGGGCCATGACTGTCCTGCTTTTTTCCACAAGTAAATACCGTTGCAGTCATCAAACAGGCATTTATACAGTAAAAAAAAGATTTACTTTGGCATTTCATTTATAAGACACGACAGGTACATTTGATTTTAAAAATGTCATATATAATGTTTCGATTGACACGTATTTGCAACATGTAAACATTGATGAATACACGTCTACGGACAATATACTTACGTTTCCAGTAAATAGCTGGGTATTTCCCATGACGTAATCCCTTCTTGTTGTCTGACTACAAATAGTATTGGATAATTATCCTTAGTATCACTACTGTTGACATGGATACGAACAGCTGATGACTGAAAAATGAGGGTGAGTAATCAACGTAATTATGTGGGTTTAATTTGAACACAAAATAAATGCCCTGTCATATTATGGAAAGCCTGGATGGAAACATGTAGTACACACAGTGACATACACTTTGGAATCGGCTCTGCAGAGGCAGACAGTCCATAATACACATAGTACAAATCGTACACTAAGATATCATTCCCATCGCTGATGAGTATGACTAGTTGACGACTACATAAGCTTACTATTGTATAACACCTTGACGGGTAAACGTATACATTCCCTAGATGCATGGTGTTTTATTATCAGTAGAGAAAGCTTCACGCACCCTAGCCTACCTGGAGACTTGAGAACGGCCATCGCTACACTATCCCGCTATCCTAATAGACATTTTGAATTTTCGCTCCGTTCGTTGGGGACGGTCCGGGAGCGAAAATTAAAAAATGTCAGTTAAGGAGCCTTCAGTAATTACAAGGAGGAGGGCCGTGGGAAATCAGCGGGTTGTTGCGTAAAAGTGACCCTCCCTCAATTCATTCTCTAAAATATGTCCCTCCCCCCCCCCCAAGTAAAATATTTCAAAACGTGGTTTAAATGGTGTCAGACATGGAAAAGGACACTAGTCCCAGAATCAATGGTTTAAAGGAATTAATCCCACCGCTATAATGCAAAGTACAGTGTCAACAATCAAAAAAATATTAATTTTTGAGGAGGCACTACGTGTGCACCTAAAGGCTATATTGCATGGGGTTCGCATATAACTATGTATAGATACCAAGATCACAAATTAACGCTAAGTTAGACAATACATGTACAGTTAGACAAAGTAAAATGTGACCTTCCCCAGAGCCAATTTTCTAAAATATACCCTAAGGACCGATTTGTAAAAAGGGACCCCCGGCCATCTCCCCTTGTAATTACTGAAGGCTCCCTTAGGATAGCGGAATAATATAGCGATAGCCGTACTCAAGTCTACAGGTAGGCTACACGCACCCGTCTCTAGTCTAGCATTACATAAAGTAAACAACTGAAACATAAAGTCAGGTGATCCAACAAGGCTTTCTTTTCCTTTCATTTTGCTTCTTGAATTACAGTTTGAGCGTGGTGACTCCCTAGGTTGCTACAAAAACCAATTTCGTAGAATTTCCTACGCTGTAGGTAACTACTTTTACTTTCGAGAATTACCTTTCAAATCGTCTTGATACAAAACCCAGTTCCGTGGAATTTCCTTTGCGTTCGGTAACTACTTTTACTTTTGATTTCCATTACCTTTCAAATCAATGATTTAGCATACTTCCGGGCAAAAGGATTTTGCGCTTGCATTTTGGAAACGATGTGTCGTCAATTGATGTATTAAAATTCGTGCTTTTGTTCTGGTCACGGTAGTAGAGTTCTGGGTGCAGCTCACATGCTTTCTATGAAAATAGTGACCAGTTCAGTGGTAACCATGCTAAATACGCCAGACAAAAACGGACCCTTGCCCTAAGATTGCAAACTATTATATTGTCTACAGCAGCAAATTTTGGGACACTAAATTGTCAATTAGGGGTAGATACGGAAAAGACCCCACTGCTCCAAAATTTTACCAACAGAGAGTAGTTATTGACGTGACTCAACAAGCGGTGAAATGTCGATGAATGTTGACATCCAAACCTCGAGCGATAACCATCCCAATAATGAAATGATTTATATTAGGTACGCCATCGCCACCGGCCGTTAGTAGACCCCTTCCCACCCTCCCAATAATTAAGTCGTCCACTCTTTTTTCTGCGAAGTAGAACAAGGTCATAATACATTGCAGATTGATGGATGCCACAGCCACTTGTCGAGAGAAGTATTGTAAAAAAAATTAATATTACTGGTAATCTATTCTACTGAACTACATTCCTAAAAATAAAACATTCCTACCGTATTCATAGGAGCAGAGACACTGAAGTGGTAAACATTTTGTTTTCCCTCAAAAATACTGTCTTGATATGTCCTCCCAAAATCGGCTTCGATGTTATTCTCTTCTACTGCACCCACCGCAACAGATTCACGAATACGTCCTGTTGTAATTATGACTACGAAAAAGACAGACAGACGTAAACATATCACGAACTGGGTGATAAACCGCCAATTTCCAAAATCACTCGCCATGTCAAATCATAGACGTACGTGGGAACGTGTGTTTCTTTTACGAGTTGCATGCACCGTGCACCGTGAGTGTCTTACAACACATATGTAGTCTTATAACTGAGTGGTATATAGGGTAACTGACTCAATAATACCTTACTGAAGAGCCTCGTTCTGGTACAAGGGTTTCCGTGTTTGACTAAATTTTAAATATGTAAATTTTTCTAAATATGTATTAATCGGCACATGCAGTCGGTATTTACATTGAATAAACGTTATAACAGGAACTTTGCAAGTTATCAAATTACGGTCTATGCTAATGACTATGGCTATGTTGTGTCTGTGTTGTACTTTGGCTGGCAAGGTGGGTTCCAATACTTACATGTGTCTTTAACCATCTCAATTCCATTAGTGAAGAATCTGAAAGAAGAAATATGACAAAACTGTCCTGGAATTGGCCGAAAACTGTAAATAATGTATTAATAGACCTTAATATTGACAAAAACCAAATTCAAACTCTTTCAGAGATTATAAAATCAAACATATATTTAAAAATGGTGAGCTCAAATGGGAAGGAAACATGGCAAAAACAACTTTAGAACCAGAAGTGTATCTTAAATCTTTCACTAATTTTAAAGGGTCACAATTGAAATTTAAGGCGAGATCATATTCTCTCAGTCTTGCATGTGAAAAGAGAAAATGAGAAAATTAGAACGATGATTGTACATCATCCTTGTTGTGGAAAAACAGATGAGACACTTGAACACTTTCACTTTCTTCTAACATGTGAAAGTCATTCTACACTACGATAGATCTTAATGAAAGGAACAGAAGAACTATTACTCAACAATAAAGAGTTGAACTTATATCAAGATTTTAAACAAGGGAAAGAACTACTCTGTTTATTTATAGGAGATAATACGAAACACCACAATGAGTCTATAAGTAAACAAATAGATCAACTTGTCAAACAATACCTTATTGAAGCAAATTGAAAACAACAGATCAAGTTAAAACTAATACAAATAGTTTAGCCGTTATATTTTCTGACAACTAACATTTGAAGCATACATTTTATTTTTATTTTCGTTTTATCAATGTTCTTACCTCATTTTGGTTATTTTATTGTTTGTTCCTGTATATGTTTTTACTCGTCTTTTTAGTCGTGTATGTGTTTTAATTGTTTCTTAGTACTGCTCCTAACAATCATAGTGAGTCCCTGATACAAAAGAGCTGCAATAGATAAATAAATAGATAAATAAATAAATAAATAAATAAATAAATAAATAAATAAATAAATAAATAAATACTTGAAAAATACAAGATTTTCAGACTAAAAGTTTAGTTTATATTCATTATCTGTGCCAAAATTGCCGTGTGTACCCTTCTGTGGTCCATAAATTGTACTTTCAATTTGATGTGTAGTTAGAAAATTACTTAGATTGGGATATCCATGTAACACAGTGCGGGCCCTGGCATACGGGTTGGGGTTCGATGGCCTTGAATGTACTTTGTACAGTATCTGATAGCATAAGGGGTCGTAAAATATTAGACTCCTCAATCTAATGTTTATTACTTGTAATGTTATCCATATGACTACTCATACAATATACACTCATCTATATTTTGTTTTACTGTGGAGAATGTCTTTATTATGGGTGTGTGTTTTTCTTTTTTTAAACTTTTTTTTTGGGGGGGGTATTATGGGTGCGTGTTTTTCTTTGTGTTTTGAGCAAGTCTTAGCAACAGTGGGATCACAGCCTTCAACACTATCCATTCCTGAAAAAGAGAAAAAGCAAACAATTATACCAAAAGAGTGTGTGGAGTGACGATATTGTATTATCTCTCGAATCAGATAATTATGATACAGTATACATGAACTTCGATGTCATTTTTGCCCTGATTGACATGCGTGCAGTTTAAACGACAGACACGTATTTTTCTGCCCAAATCCCTAATTCAAAAAATCCTAATTTTGAAACTTCACAAACACATGCATTCAGGGTTTGTTTGGGTGTTTTTAAATAAAGTTCTTGGTCGTTGGTATTGCTAGTAAATTTACAATAAGATGTTGATTACATGAGAGTGTGCGCTAAAATCGAGCTCTATTTTCTCCGGAATGTATGGTACAGTGTACTAGCGAGGTTGGCGGTCATATTGATTATTGCAAGTGTGAACTATAGTAATTTCTATCGGCCGTTTTTCATGGAATTGTGCCTTGAAACGACCAAAACCACACAAAACAAGAAATACACGATGTAAAAGTTCAAAAAATCCCGTGTATCAAAATTCGTACCCGAGTGACCTCTGCGAGTGAATTGCCTGTATGAGACTCCTTAGGATACTGCAAAACTAGTTTCTAAGAAAAAAAGATCATGACGAATCCTTTGTTCATACCTTACTTTCACATGCACTGTGTTGTGTATCACGAGAACACAGCGTGATAGTTTCGCTGAAAACAAATTACTGAGTCTGTATGTGTTGACATTTTCCACTGAAAGGGTCAGATTACATTCTGAAAAGCTAGTCATTGAAAAGTTAATCATTCATTTTCTTTGGGCTGTTACACTTCAAGGTGGAGACGGTATGAAGCCTTGTGGCTGACAAGTCTAGGGAACGTAACAAGCAGAATTTATGGCAGGGGACCACGAAAAATAGGTTAAATAAATAAACACGTTGGCATAGAAACTCAGATCAATGGAAGTATTTTTTTTAGCACAACTGAACTATTAGGTTCAGTAGTACTTTAGGCATGGAAAAGTGTGTGTGTGTGTGTGTGTGTGTGTGTGTGTGTGTGTGTGTGTGTGTGTGTGTGTGTGTGTGTGTGTGTGAAAAACTTTAACTCAAAAACTGCTGGACCGATTGCCTTGGTATTTGGTGGGGGACATTACTTTTGGTGTCTAGTTAAAAAATTGTTCAAAGCAAAATGATCGCATCATAGGTGTGTGATTTGTGTAAAAAATGTCATTTTTGGTAAAAAAAACTTAAACTCAAAAACTGCAAGGTAGATTGGTCTGAAATATGGGGGGGGGGGCATTCTTAGGGGTGTGTAGATTAAGATTTGATCATGACATGATGATTCCATCAGTGATAGGCAAATTAGGGCTAAAAATGTGTCATTTTGGTCAAAAATCTTAATTCTAAAACTACTGAGCAGATTTAATGGAATGTATCTGGGGGTGTATAGATGAAGAAATAAAAGACCCCACTGCTCCAAAATTTTACCAACAGAGAGTAGTTATTGACGTGACTCAACAAGCGGTGAAATGTCGATGAATGTTGACATCCAAACCTCGAGCGATAACCATCCCAATAATGAAATGATTTATATTAGGTACGCCATCGCCACCGGCCGTTAGTAGACCCCTTCCCACCCTCCCAATAATTAAGTCGTCCACTCTTTTTTCTGCGAAGTAGAACAAGGTCATAATACATTGCAGATTGATGGATGCCACAGCCACTTGTCGAGAGAAGTATTGTAAAAAAAATTAATATTACTGGTAATCTATTCTACTGAACTACATTCCTAAAAATAAAACATTCCTACCGTATTCATAGGAGCAGAGACACTGAAGTGGTAAACATTTTGTTTTCCCTCAAAAATACTGTCTTGATATGTCCTCCCAAAATCGGCTTCGATGTTATTCTCTTCTACTGCACCCACCGCAACAGATTCACGAATACGTCCTGTTGTAATTATGACTACGAAAAAGACAGACAGACGTAAACATATCACGAACTGGGTGATAAACCGCCAATTTCCAAAATCACTCGCCATGTCAAATCATAGACGTACGTGGGAACGTGTGTTTCTTTTACGAGTTGCATGCACCGTGCACCGTGAGTGTCTTACAACACATATGTAGTCTTATAACTGAGTGGTATATAGGGTAACTGACTCAATAATACCTTACTGAAGAGCCTCGTTCTGGTACAAGGGTTTCCGTGTTTGACTAAATTTTAAATATGTAAATTTTTCTAAATATGTATTAATCGGCACATGCAGTCGGTATTTACATTGAATAAACGTTATAACAGGAACTTTGCAAGTTATCAAATTACGGTCTATGCTAATGACTATGGCTATGTTGTGTCTGTGTTGTACTTTGGCTGGCAAGGTGGGTTCCAATACTTACATGTGTCTTTAACCATCTCAATTCCATTAGTGAAGAATCTGAAAGAAGAAATATGACAAAACTGTCCTGGAATTGGCCGAAAACTGTAAATAATGTATTAATAGACCTTAATATTGACAAAAACCAAATTCAAACTCTTTCAGAGATTATAAAATCAAACATATATTTAAAAATGGTGAGCTCAAATGGGAAGGAAACATGGCAAAAACAACTTTAGAACCAGAAGTGTATCTTAAATCTTTCACTAATTTTAAAGGGTCACAATTGAAATTTAAGGCGAGATCATATTCTCTCAGTCTTGCATGTGAAAAGAGAAAATGAGAAAATTAGAACGATGATTGTACATCATCCTTGTTGTGGAAAAACAGATGAGACACTTGAACACTTTCACTTTCTTCTAACATGTGAAAGTCATTCTACACTACGATAGATCTTAATGAAAGGAACAGAAGAACTATTACTCAACAATAAAGAGTTGAACTTATATCAAGATTTTAAACAAGGGAAAGAACTACTCTGTTTATTTATAGGAGATAATACGAAACACCACAATGAGTCTATAAGTAAACAAATAGATCAACTTGTCAAACAATACCTTATTGAAGCAAATTGAAAACAACAGATCAAGTTAAAACTAATACAAATAGTTTAGCCGTTATATTTTCTGACAACTAACATTTGAAGCATACATTTTATTTTTATTTTCGTTTTATCAATGTTCTTACCTCATTTTGGTTATTTTATTGTTTGTTCCTGTATATGTTTTTACTCGTCTTTTTAGTCGTGTATGTGTTTTAATTGTTTCTTAGTACTGCTCCTAACAATCATAGTGAGTCCCTGATACAAAAGAGCTGCAATAGATAAATAAATAGATAAATAAATAAATAAATAAATAAATAAATAAATAAATAAATAAATAAATACTTGAAAAATACAAGATTTTCAGACTAAAAGTTTAGTTTATATTCATTATCTGTGCCAAAATTGCCGTGTGTACCCTTCTGTGGTCCATAAATTGTACTTTCAATTTGATGTGTAGTTAGAAAATTACTTAGATTGGGATATCCATGTAACACAGTGCGGGCCCTGGCATACGGGTTGGGGTTCGATGGCCTTGAATGTACTTTGTACAGTATCTGATAGCATAAGGGGTCGTAAAATATTAGACTCCTCAATCTAATGTTTATTACTTGTAATGTTATCCATATGACTACTCATACAATATACACTCATCTATATTTTGTTTTACTGTGGAGAATGTCTTTATTATGGGTGTGTGTTTTTCTTTTTTTAAACTTTTTTTGGGGGGGGGGGGTATTATGGGTGCGTGTTTTTCTTTGTGTTTTGAGCAAGTCTTAGCAACAGTGGGATCACAGCCTTCAACACTATCCATTCCTGAAAAAGAGAAAAAGCAAACAATTATACCAAAAGAGTGTGTGGAGTGACGATATTGTATTATCTCTCGAATCAGATAATTATGATACAGTATACATGAACTTCGATGTCATTTTTGCCCTGATTGACATGCGTGCAGTTTAAACGACAGACACGTATTTTTCTGCCCAAATCCCTAATTCAAAAAATCCTAATTTTGAAACTTCACAAACACATGCATTCAGGGTTTGTTTGGGTGTTTTTAAATAAAGTTCTTGGTCGTTGGTATTGCTAGTAAATTTACAATAAGATGTTGATTACATGAGAGTGTGCGCTAAAATCGAGCTCTATTTTCTCCGGAATGTATGGTACAGTGTACTAGCGAGGTTGGCGGTCATATTGATTATTGCAAGTGTGAACTATAGTAATTTCTATCGGCCGTTTTTCATGGAATTGTGCCTTGAAACGACCAAAACCACACAAAACAAGAAATACACGATGTAAAAGTTCAAAAAATCCCGTGTATCAAAATTCGTACCCGAGTGACCTCTGCGAGTGAATTGCCTGTATGAGACTCCTTAGGATACTGCAAAACTAGTTTCTAAGAAAAAAAGATCATGACGAATCCTTTGTTCATACCTTACTTTCACATGCACTGTGTTGTGTATCACGAGAACACAGCGTGATAGTTTCGCTGAAAACAAATTACTGAGTCTGTATGTGTTGACATTTTCCACTGAAAGGGTCAGATTACATTCTGAAAAGCTAGTCATTGAAAAGTTAATCATTCATTTTCTTTGGGCTGTTACACTTCAAGGTGGAGACGGTATGAAGCCTTGTGGCTGACAAGTCTAGGGAACGTAACAAGCAGAATTTATGGCAGGGGACCACGAAAAATAGGTTAAATAAATAAACACGTTGGCATAGAAACTCAGATCAATGGAAGTATTTTTTTTAGCACAACTGAACTATTAGGTTCAGTAGTACTTTAGGCATGGAAAAGTGTGTGTGTGTGTGTGTGTGTGTGTGTGTGTGTGTGTGTGTGTGTGTGTGTGTGTGTGTGTGTGTGTGTGTGTGTGTGTGTGAAAAACTTTAACTCAAAAACTGCTGGACCGATTGCCTTGGTATTTGGTGGGGGACATTACTTTTGGTGTCTAGTTAAAAAATTGTTCAAAGCAAAATGATCGCATCATAGGTGTGTGATTTGTGTAAAAAATGTCATTTTTGGTAAAAAAAACTTAAACTCAAAAACTGCAAGGTAGATTGGTCTGAAATATGGGGGGGGGGCATTCTTAGGGGTGTGTAGATTAAGATTTGATCATGACATGATGATTCCATCAGTGATAGGCAAATTAGGGCTAAAAATGTGTCATTTTGGTCAAAAATCTTAATTCTAAAACTACTGAGCAGATTTAATGGAATGTATCTGGGGGTGTATAGATGAAGAAATATTAAGCATATAATGATCTCATTGGCGATATGCAAATTAGGTATAAATATGTGAATTTTGGTCAAAAATGTATATCTCAAAAAGTACTTGGTCAATGAGACTGAAATTTGGTGAGATATTTCTAGAAGTGTTATATTACAAACACCTAAATGCATAATCTAGATACTATCCATTGACACTGAATCTCTTTCAAAGCTTAGTGAAAGAGGAACAACCTTTTAAATTACCCGGCACCAACACGGCGCGGCTGTATTTAATCTTATTGGAGTCCAACGACGTTATCACACCCACACGTGACTTACATTTAAATTTCTTTTTTAAATGTCTACAGTCTGGTTATTTCGGGATCTAGAGCTCATGTTTAATTTATTTTGTAATTTCAGTGTATTTCCATGTATCATCGACCATGTTAAATAGTCTTGATTGAAACAGGGCAAAATGTCATATGTTTTGTGAGGACTCGATTAGTTGTGTAACACAACTACTTCCACACCCTTTTCCCGAATAACACGTTTATGTATATACATAAGGATATTTTGTTCTGTTCTGTATCAATTTTTTTTTGTAAGTGGGAATAAATTATTATTATTATAATATTATTTCTCCCAACTTAATATTCATGTACCAGCTCATGAATAGTAATAATACACATTGCAGAGTACACACCTCTCATTTGGCAACAAAAACCAATGACTTTGTCATCTCGCACCACCAAAGAGAGAACGATAAGGATTGGTTCCATATGTATATACATTCCCGGTCCACTTATATCTCCGAATAGGGCAGGCCGTGGAATAAGCTGTACAGCTCAGGTCAGTCTTCCTTGTCTGTGGTCTGGCAGAATTACCTCTGTGAGAACTTACAAATTAATTCCTGGCGATATTGAAATCCCCTCCCAACTTCAAAAGAGTAAACAACATTTTTCCGATAAGTCTGTGGATTAGTGAAATTAATTTTAGGTGTTGGTTTATGTCTGATGGTGTATAGCTTGTTTCCTCTACGAGATCGCGAACCAAGTCAAAGAAAAAACAAATGTCAGTATTACGTTGATATGACTGTTTGAGGGCGCTGTTATACGAACGCCAGTGACTTCATCAAACCACAGAACCTGTGCTGCTGTTGTTTGGCCTGATGATCAAATTGGTCATGCTTTCGAATATGTACAACCAAAAACACACCGGAGGTATTATATGAACAGTAAATGTGATTACATATCAATATCAATGTGTCTATGCAATGAACAGAGCTGCAGAGTGACTATTTATCATACAATTTCCAACGAAACGTTTTGCATGTCTGGCGTAGCGTAGGTTAGTCCTGCTTGCCAACGGAGTATTAAAGTTGTCCGGTGTTGAGCGAAACGCATGCACCGTCTGCAGTTGCAAGTAGGTCTAAGCGTAGACATGCATTCCCCGGCAAGACTGCAGAATCGACTTGTGCTACCGAAGCCGAGCCGGCGAGCCTGGATCTTCTCAAATGACACGTTTACACGTTTACCCCGTTTACTTTTGTAAACACTTCCGGTAACGCATGCGTACATGTTAAATTTTGGTGCCGTTGTTATGGATTTGTATATGCTCTATCAAGTTTAGGACCCTTTAATACTTCTGTGGAAAACCCAAACTGTCACAATGGGAGCAAATAGCGTATATCTATATGACAAACGATTCGTATAAGAATAATAAACATTTCTAATAACAAAAAAATACCCGTTGTACTAGATCTCCCATATGGTCTAGTGGTTAGGATTTGGCGCTCTCACCGCCAAGGCCCGGGTTCAATTCCCGGTGTGGGAAATCCTTTTACTTTATAATGTGTTATTTTTTCACTGACCCGTTACATTTTGGTAATTCGACAGTTAAAACATTATAACACTTAATTATAACATCCTAAAAGAATTAATTACCAAACAAGCCATACCTTATTTTGCACCTACATAGTGAGCACTTATTCATGCATTTATCACATATATCAGTGGTCTGGATTATGGGCAGTTTGCTTTTTTGTCCGCCTTTGATGACATTTGGAAACTTCAAATTATACAGAATTCTGCTGCTCGTTTTTTGAAAGACTTATTAATTGTGCATGTAGTATCTACCAGCCCTGCTCGCCGTAGGATTTCAAGGGGTGAAATCTTTTTACGTTTGTCAATCTCGTCGTAATACTGGTTGCCATGGTGACAGAGCGTACTCGGAGTCCACGTCAGTGGAACCTCCTAGGCCTACGTACCATCATGATCCTTTCGATTCGGATTCGGTTATATCTCCTTCAAGTGTACGTGCCAGCTATTCTATTCATACAAATCTTCCCTGTGTCGGCTGCCCATCTCAGTTTTTCAACAGGATTTTTATCTGAAGATATCTCTGAAGTGTTGTTCATACTTTAAATCTGTCCTATTTTCTGATTTTTGTGGAGCGCATTTAGATTTTGATAATTAATTTGATGTAGTGCGCTACATACAGCTGAATGATCTGTAACTTGGAAGTGTAGATTAGATTAGATTGCAGTAAATGCAGTAGTATGGCGCCCCCACCGGTTTCCCCCTTGAATTATACATTACATCGTTCAATATACAGACACGTGTATTACTTGAAATCTATGTTCAATAACGATTTTACTTACCAACCCATGATAGATAATAGAAGGGTGGTAAGACTTGCCTGGGGGAGGGAGATGCCACGGTGAGATGTTGGCCTGGGGCAAATGTTATGGAAAGATCTAGTAATGTACAACTATCGACAATGATAGCAAAACTAACGTTAACAAGTGTGGCTACAATATATATATATATATATATATATATATATATATATATATATATATATATATATATATATATATATATATATATATATATATATAATACATAATGCTGTTATATATCCTAATCACAATATTTGCTGTAGAGGGCGCTCTCAGGTTGGCGCACAATTACATGTTACACGATTATAGTTTAAATTCTGAGACCAACTCTAGGTCCACTTGCTTTGACTTATGGTTATCATATTTGTACATAAATTTAATGGATCAAGTAGATGTAGCTATAAGTTCATGATCAACCTGATAAAATGTCCCTTAATAATGGACGTCGACGTCTATCCTGTACTCTCAACTGAAATGATTGCATGCATAATACACTATAAACATAAGCCTATGACTCATTGTGACTAGAGTTGACGAATTCAAAGCCTCGTGATCGTGAGCTGACATTTATTGAAATTCATTAAAGCCAATCCGAGAGTGAGAGTCTACTACATATACATGTCTTTCTTGCCTGTCACACGTACACACACACACACACACACACACACACACACACACACACACACACATACACACACACGTACGCACGCGCGCGCACGCACACACACACACACACAATACAAGTGCACACACATGATTTATGAGCATATACATATGTTCGGATGTAAATTTCTGCACATTTTCATCTACTATATATCGTAATTCCATCAATACATAAGTCAAATTGTCGAACATTATATCGATAACATAGGTCTGTATTCTGTAATTGCATCACAAATAAAGTTTGTAAAATTCAGTCAACCTTTTACTTCACGAGTTTATGAAATCTCTCAACTTCTGATTATCAAAACGTAAAACTTTATGCATTCTACAATTAAATTCTTTCGAGTCCCTCTAAGGCTTTTCAAATTATTTATATTCAATTTATTTCTGGCCACTTTTGACCATGTTTGGGATTTACATCATGTTACTTCCTATAGTCAGCAAGATTGGACTCTTTTTAAATAACATTTCAGTCGTCAGTAGAAGTCTGTGTTTTGCATATACGTGTGTTTATAGAGTTTCAAATGTGTGAAACGATTATACTTGTCTATATATTGCAAACGTTGAAAATAAAATGACGATTTGGAGGCTGAGTGTGTGTTTATAAGTAATATATCGCATAGGGACGCCTAACCTTACTGTATGCGTGAATACATAGCATATAATATATGAATGATGTTTACTACTTTTACTCCATCTTTTTTGTATGGATGGATGGATACAAAAAATTACCATTGCCAATATATGCTGTCAGCATAAAGTGAGCATACATGCCTAGTGTATGGAGAATAATACGCTTCATTCGTATCAACATTATTCGACAGACTCGTTGAGTTCGTATCCGTCGCTGGTATAAATCCTCAATCTAGGCAACATTACGTGTACCTGTGGTATAAATGACCATCTATACAAAAATGCATGTCATTGCAAATTATTTGCAACAAAGAAAGTGCATCGATTGTCGATAGTTCTAGTCTGCTTATTCGTCGACCAGTACTGTCAATCACCTTCAAAATTCAAGTTCAAGTTCACATTATTTAAGTGTTACTGGTTTGCTGAGAAACTTTTATGTGTGAACGGTATAATACAAACTGGACACACTAGGTGATAAGAACCATGTACATTGTACAGTAATTGACACTTGTCAAGTTTTAAATCGTTTTTAATTGTTGCAAACAATGATACAATTAAATAAATGAGACTACACAAATGGTCACTGTACAACGTGTTTCGGCATGTTAAGATTAAAGAATACCTCCAATTAAAGTTAATTCATAAAGAGCTTGAGGTTTTGTCCCTTCAAACATGACGCCAGTTTTTTAGCAGTATTTTTATTGGTTTCGGGCCTACTGTATGATTAATATTGTAACAGGCGGTCAAAAGCCTTTTAATCAACGGAAAAAACAATGAGGCTGGTTTGGCGTAACATTTCTCATGCCAGAAAAGTCTGTTTTTCTAACCAAACAGCATACGGCCTCACTAGTGTTACAAAACGGGAAAATCTGGGACCTGCTGTAGACTTGGATGAAGCATATCATGAGTAAAGTAAACAATGATAGAAGCTTCAGAAGTTCAGACGGACTCAACGTTGTTTAGGCAATTAGTATCAGTTTGTAGCTCCTAAAACTTTTTAACTTGCGGCTCATGATCATGTCTCACTCAGTGTCCTTACCTCTCAAAAAGTGTCTTTCAGAGCAAGATTCGACGATTTCTAAGCCTTTATTTCTGGGATAGTGCACGTAGGTCTATTTCGAATCAGTGAAATGACCCGGTTTTCCACTCAGAGGCTTCTAAGCATAATTTTGAAAATACAGATATGGCGAAATAAGCGCTCTTCTAGCTTGTATACTCCTTCAAGTTTTCTATTTCTTTGGTAAGTGATTTTTCATCTCATTTGCAATAGGGTACATACGCAAGGAAGTAAGTAACATTTTACTTGTAAGACTTGTTAGTAAACTTAACGTTCTTCAATATGTTACGTCACCCCCCATAGTGGCTCACTTTATTTCATTCTTTTTATGTTTGGCATTCTAATAACACAGGTCTATATATATCATCTCAATGACTAGTGTATTTTGGTTCCAATAACTCTTGTCTTATGTAGAGTTTGGGTTAACGTATGGTTATGGCCCAACGGACGATTTAAACAATATACAAATTAACATATTTGTCTGAAATTAGTTTTATCGGAGTGTAAGTTAAGATTGAATTACGTTGGGAAAACATACTGGTCATGTTGCATTATGGGTAATGTAATTGATGACCTTTGACCATTATGCTTATTACTGCTCAGACAGACAGCACACTCGTGCCTGACGTCATTTCACTGAACAAATTAAAGTTGTCGTGACCATTGGCGCATACAGCTGACGTTAACAAGTCAACACTAAAAACTATTATTATAAACTATGCACCAGCTTGTCACATGTAGCTCAGTGCATAACTTAAAGGAAAATATATATTAAAACATAGAGGGCGCACAGATTGAAATGATCGAGAGCAGGCGAATAGCTACGCCGACGCTGAGCAGTTCTCAGATGAAAACATAATTCTTCATTTATTTTTAATTCTGCATGGTTGGAGCTCGATCGTGAATAGCTCAAGAAATTATGAATACCATGTCTTCTGTAAATCCAGATCCAGAACCAGGATCGGATCTCGACTAAATTTTGGTCAATTGATCTGTGCTTCATAGGGAGTTCATAGGCTATATCATTCCATAGTTTCATCGTCGGTCCAGAATATCATACTAACTTAAACAAATAAACTATGAGGTAAAGATGAATTGTACTCTCGATCAATCATAAAAAACAGACATTGAGGTTTCTCTCTAATATATATCTTGCACATATATCGTGTCTATTATAAGTTCATAATTTGATAACAAATATATATCGTCACGGTATTGAACTTGGCACTATTTTGTGCAAGTTTGTTTACTGTTAAGTTCTTCTTTTAATGACTTGAAGTGACTGGACGTATCAAACACACCGACGTGACGTACTTTATCCCTTAATATTCTTGCGTTTTTTTATTTTCTCGTTTTTCAGAGTACTGTTTCAGTGCTTGGCATTGTTCTCCCAATGAAAACTGTTGATTATAGTCAAACTGTACTTGATATTAATAAGCAAAGTAAACGTATAACATGGAAGGTGATGCGTAAACATATCAACAGCCTCTCAATGAAGTATTTCTCTACATACACCACAAATGCAAAAACATGAAATTACCCTTCCTCCCTCATCATGCAAATCGATTCCCCCTTTTCGCTCTCATCCCCCCGATCTTTTCGTCTCTCTTCTACACTGCCTAGTCCCTGTTTTCTGTCTCGTTGTAAAGGTTGGTGTCCTCAGTACTCGTCTCCCTGTCTCTGTATCTTAGGGACGAGATCAATAGTTCAATGTAGAAAAAACATAATTCTTTTAGTTTTACGGTCGGGAGGTTTTGAACAATTTTAGTTCTCATACGACAAAACGATTTTACTTTTTAATGGAATCTATTTTGTACCCCTAAACAATGCAAATATTTCTCCAAAATGTCAGAATTTTCTCTAAAATAGTATTATGCATAGCACTAATTAAAAATACATTAAAGTGTCAGTAAAAGAGCCTTTTGTCTGTTCATAGTATTACATACTTCTAAATACTGATTTGAAATTTATTAGGCTGTCTGAAAAATAAATCAATGTTGGCCAATTAAGTAAGACTGGGATGGGGGGGGGCTGAGGCCTAGCTAAAAGAATTTAGTTTTTTTTATCCTACATTGAACTATTGATCTGACTCCTTACAAGGTCAATCTTTGCGATCTTCAACGCCTTTACCTCTGCTTGAGACTGTCTGATTTTTTTGTTACGCTGTCTGCAGGTTTTTGTCTCTGCCTAGCTCTGTCTCCCTCCTTCTGTCTGTCTGTTTGTGTCTCTGTCTCTGTAATGTGTGTCTGTCTCAACCTTTCTGTCTGGCTCTCTGTCTCTGTCACTGTCTGTCTCTCTTTCTTACCACCCCTCTCTACTCCTAAAGAGCACACATACATACACACATACACACACATACATACATACATACATACATACATACATACATACATACATACATACATACATACATACATACATACATACATACATACATACATACACACAGATATATATATATATATATATATATATATATATATATATATTAAAAAAATATGATGACATCTGCAATGAATCTGAGTAATTTCATTCCACGAGATAAACGTATAAATTATAGCCATTACATTTCAATTAGTTTTCTGTATCTTTTCCATACTAAGTTAAAAAGATGTTAAGACAATTTTGATATGTGTAATGTTTACAGTACAGTATTTGATAATATGTGTAATGTTTACAGTATTTGATAATATGTGTAATGTTTACAGTATTTGATATGTGTAATGTTTACAGTATTTGATAATATGTGTAATGTTTACAGTACTGTATTTGATAATATGTGTAATGTTTACAGTATTTGATAATATGTGTAATGTTTACAGTACTGTATTTGATAATATGTGTAATGTTTACAGTATTTGATAATATGTGTAATGTTTACAGTACTGTATTTGATAATATGTGTAATGTTTACAGTACTGTATTTGATAATATGTGTAATGTTTACAGTATTTGATAATATGTGTAATGTTTACAGTATTTGATAATATGTGTAATGTTTACAGTATTTGATAATATGTGTAATGTTTACAGTATTTGATAATATGTGTAATGTTTACAGTATTTGAGTAAAAGCTGTCAGCAGACCTCATTATCTTCTGTATCACGGAATTCTCTCAAACTTGGATACTGTATTTTTGGAATGTGAGAGCGTACAGAAGTGAATTACTCAGCATCGTCATTGGGTGCCCCAGATAAAAAGAAGAAATTTTCCGGAGACATTAATCCCGAAGTCTTTACCTAAAATAGGACGGATATCCTCCTTCATTCTAATACCCTACTTTCAACACCTTCACAAGTGGCTGGCAAAGGTCGAAGGTCATCATAACTTCCTGGCAAGCTTCAATTCTTCGTATTAGACAGACGACAAGCGAATGAAACGTTTCTCTTCAGAGAGTTGTGCCATTGAGAATCCTTACAGGGTAGATTGCGTATGAATATTTTCATGCATTAACATTACAGTATCTATGCCAGTTGATGTATTGATCTCACTATTGGTGGTTCCAAAGAGTTGTTCTTTAGGATGTTGAGGACATTTTTTTCTCTCTACTCCAATTACGCTGTTGTTAATTGAAATAGAGTAGTTAGACAACGTCAGTAGCCAAAACCACTTTGACTTTTTATCCATTTTACTGTCTATCATGGCGTATCTGTGAGAGCCCTTGAAGTCCATTAAGCAAAGTCCCAATTGCTGTTATGATTTCGGATTTCCACTAATGGTGTTGAATTCGTCCAATTCAGATGTGTTTGGACACCTCTTGATTGTCGAATTGCGTGTAGCCAAAGCCCATAACAAGTATACCAGGCACTAAAATCTATTACGTGCAATGCAAGTATTTCTTGAAGTTCAGACTTAGTTAGTTGTGTGTACCTAGACCTGGCCAACTATTACATTCGCATTGTAAAATTATCAAACACCAAAGTGTCAAGCCTGCAGTGTTCATGTATGCATTGAAAATAAATTTCTGAAAAAATGGTGATGAAGTAAGTCAAGGTCATAATAATTTGACTTTGGTGACAAAATGTAAACTAGTAAATAGTGCGATGTCCAACTTCGATTGTGCGAATACATCATCACTACAATCATGGAGGTAGAATCAAAGTCCGTCTACCTCCATGCTCAGTACAAGCCAGCAACTATCCCATAATTTACTGTTTAACCATATTATTTTCCAATATGCAAAGACTCGTGGACAAATTAAGATAAAAAAAAACAGGAACGTGAAAAATATAAGAATTTGATTTTTTGGCATGGCAACATGAATAAGAAGCTCCTTAGCTTTATATGTTTTGATGACACGTTACCACGGATGGGTATAAGTAAAAGCTGACTGCATTTGGGGGTTATGCATGCTGGGATGTTAAGGATCCACGTAAAGTTACAGCCGAGTTACTTCTATGCTCCATTAACACATATTTTTGGGGGGGGGGGCGACTAAACTTGTCAATATCAGTTTGATTATACAACCACCACCATTTTCACGTTTAAAACAAATAGAATTAGTTCACTGAGTAGTAACTTACATGACATAATTGTTGATTTCCCAAATCTTGCTTGATTATCACGACAAGGTGTAAATATCACTTTGATGTCTTTGAGTTTATATACAACTGACAAAAGAATGAAAACTAGAAGGGGCCAACAATACACTCCTCAACTCTAGAGGTTTCTAAATGCTTACTTCAGCCGGCTTTCGACTTTACACAGAGGTGTTATCACTAGTATCAGATGGGATATATATATATATATATATATATATATATATATATATATATATATATATATATATATATATATATATATATATATATATATATATATATCATACATGTATATATATATGTGTGTGTGTTTGTGTGTCTGTCTGTCTGTCTGTCTGTCTGTCTGTCTGTCTGTCTACGTCTGCCAGTGTGCCTTTGTGTCTGTGTGTGTATGTTTGTATATGACAAACAATATGAAATTGAAAACACATAGCAATAGGGTATCAAAAATCTAGCTGTTTTGGCAATGTCGTGACAAAGTCTTAGTCTAAGGAGACGAAATTTGTAAATTACTTTTCCTATCATTGTCTCTGTTCCACTTCTTCTCATGTTTTTATTTCTCAGAGTCTTCCTACCTCAATTCACCTCACTTTCTTGCTTAGTTTTCTCTCTTCTCAAGGTTAGTATTACGTGTAAACCCAAATGGCGTCAGTGATCAAGACAAAAGAATAACAAAAGATTTACCCAACGAGTGAAGTTTGTAATTTGATGTCGTTTATCGACGCCTAACAGAACTCTGCTGATAATCCAATATCTTACGTCGTAAGGCAATCGTCGGATACGAGTTCGCAAGTAGGGACTGGGAGTGGTGATAGACACCTCGATAATAAGGGCAACAAATGAAATGTACACAAACCCCCGGATTCGGATGTTTACTTGCTTCTTAATCTAATCTCAGTTAAATAGCAAACAAAATAAACAACACTTTAATTCAATTACAAAGAATAAGAAGGTGTCGACATTTAGCAAGTGACTTGTCTGAAGACGATCTTGGCCGGCTACGATGATTTGGAGTCTACGGTCTATAAGCTACTATAGAGAACGAGACATAGACTCTCTGTAGCTATTATCAATAACCATTAATGGTATTACCACTATCAGACAATAGTTAGGTAATTCAGTTATTATATTCTTAAATAATCCATTTAATCTATAATTCACATATATTTTGCGAGACATGTATTATTCCGTTACGCGATGTTGCGTAAGATTTGTCGCTGTTGCTTCATAATCATGTCACCATGGTTACCTATTGCCGTTTTGTGTTAAAGCTCCGAATTTTACTGATATGTCCTCAGACCACTAGAAGAAAAATAATAATCGAATCCGTTTGAAGAGACGTAGGAGGCACACAATAGTCTAATGCCAATGGTAATGCATGAACCACAACACACCCTGATAGTCACCGTTTAGGTGTACGTAACTACCGATGTCTGATTCACTGTGCACGTGTACGTGTATGTATGGTAGAATCCGATGTCTGATTCACTGTGCACGTGTACGTGTATGTATGGTAGATACCGATGTCTGATTCATTGTGCACGTGTACGTGTATGTATGGTAGATACCGATGTCTGATTCACTGTGCACGTGTACGTGTATGTATGGTAGATACCGATGTCTGATTCACTGTGCACGTGCACGTGTATGTATGGTAGATACCGATGTCTGATTCACTGTGCACGTGTACGTGTATGTATGGTAGATACCGATGTCTGATTCACTGTGCACGTGTACGTGTATGTATGGTAGATACCGATGTCTGATTCACTGTGCACGTGTACGTGTATGTATGGTAGATACCGATGTCTGATTCACTGTGCACGTGTACTTTACTCATAGCCCTTAGTGATTGTTGGGGTATTAACGTAATGTTGTTGACGTGAAAGCTGTGATTTGTTTTAAAACCAGTTTATTTTGGTTTCGAGGCTTTTTACAGAGTGTAAATCAACACCGAGCACGTCCGAGGATTTATTAGGATTACAGTTAACAGACCCCGGTCAGATTTACTTAACCGACTCTGGTGTAAATTGATGACTTCCAACGGGTTTTTACTCCTGCAAGTCGACGGGAAGCTCTGCCGTATGGTGTTGTTCCCACATGCATATGGTTACGGGTGATGTTAATATCAGATATTAAATTATCACTGTTCAACTATCCGTACGCACTGTTTGTCATTTATTACGGTCTCAGACCATATGTTATCATTATTACAAATAGTTTGATATTTCTCATTGCCACATATGATATCAATGCCTAGCTTATAGTCTATAGTCATATTGGCGACAAAAGTCACGTGATCTTCGCAGGGCAATCATTTACGGATCTACTTCCTTTTAATATAGAAGATACGTGGTCTAAAACGTTATATACTATGAGAGTATTGTCTTTGTTATCAATGATCAGTGTTAACATTAATTCATCAAGTTTTGTAGAAGTAGGCCAGTTTTTTTATGTCCGAAAAATATCATGTTGAAACATTCAATTATCATTCAAAATTACAATAACTTAAAAACAGTAATAAGAACTTAGAACTTTTAGAAGAAAGAACATTGGCCATGTCGGAGTCCGGATAAGGTTGAGGTTTTATCTCATTTTTTAGGCATCAACTCTGTTCGAGAACTGTTTCTGGGTCTCTTTATTTAACCGTCAATAGGCTTATACATGTAGTTTGAGTTTCACCTGACAGTTCTTTCCTACTTTGTGGACGCAATTTACGATTCTTGTTTCTTTGCACATAACTGACTCTAGTCCACCAATTCACCCTATCCCATCCCCTTTTCCATCCACTCTCTCGCCCTCCCTGTTGGTCTTTGTTTGACTTCCACATCCCTCTCTATCGCAGTCTCTGTGTCTGTCTGTCTGTCTGTCTGTCTGTCTGTCTGTCCCTCCCTCTAGCTCTATCTGTCTGTCTGTCTGTCTGTCTGTCTGTCTGTCTGTCCCCCCTCTAGCTCTGTCTGTCTGTCCCTCCCTCTAGCTCTGTCTGTCTGTCTGTCTGTCTATCTATTTATTTATCTGTCTCTCCGCCAGTCTCTCTCTGTCTCTGTCTCTCTCTCACATTGAAAATACAGAGGAATGCATGTTGTTTTCAATAAAACCTTTTAGGCCTAAAACAATAATTGTTTGGTTCCTGTTACCCGACCCCACCTAGTTTTTCACTGCCGACCCTAAACTTTTTTTGACGTATTCGATAAAAAAATTATAAAATCGCAAAACAAATTGTGAAGTCTCACGAGCAATAGTGGATGCCGAAACTGACATCAACTTAAAAAGACAAAATAAAGATGTTCTTCCAATCCGTAATGGATGTACATCTGATGAGAAGAAATAAACAACACAGAGACCATTTGGAAAATAATGGAAAATCTGAACTAGACACAGAAAAAAATATAATAAAATAAAATAAACAATCTATATATATCTACCTCCCCCACCTATTCTGAAATTGAGCATAATCGGAATCACATTATATATTTTATTAGGCCTTAATATTCTATGCTTTGTCTTCAGTTATTATGTCATTTATTTTGTACTTGATAATAAACTGACTTGGATGTATATTACTATCATTTGAATCATATCCAGCTAAAAAGACTGTTTGGAATGGTTTGTTTGGCGTTTTGGCCACTGTTTCCAACTATTGAATAAAATTGTTGGAGAATTGTACAACACATTTGTTTTACATTATAACCTTTGGAAGATTGTGCATATACAATTTATTTCAGTTTTTACTGGACAAGTTGGATAAAATCGTCTGATGGATAAAAAGCACCTCGGGCAGCAGGCGACAACGAAAAGTAGAATTATCACCAAATGATACCCTTTTATTCGCCATAAATTGCGGATACTTATCATGCTTATTTCCTCCTTCTGAAATAAAAGCGTGCATCACTTAGGTTGCCTTCAGCGCATTTGGAAAAAAAGTGGCAAATACATTTTTACATTTCCGACAGGGGAAGTTTCGGCAAAATCATTTTCACACGAACCAGCGGGATGTGATCTTTGACTACGTAAAGGACAAACGAATTCCTCGGCAGGAAAGAACGCAAATAAATCGGTTTTCTTACTTTATCGACAAGTTCTGCTCCTCCGGGCAATGATCTACCACAGAGGCAGGAAATACCATTTGCCTTAAACGATTTTTAACCTCCGATCCTTCCTTTTCAGCATAAAAAAGCAATACGGGCTTTTTAATCTGTTACCACAGTCAGTGAGACAGTCATCGATCTCAAGCTCTGAAAGCAGCGGACATAGTGCTAGTACTCCCCACTGCGAACAATATTAATCGCTGTGTGCGGAACAACTTCGGTGATCTAATTTTCTCTCGATCACTTCACAGGGACTGTGAAATTAGCCTAAGTAAGTCCCATCAAGGACTGAATTATGACTGTTTATTGAGTATTATTACCGGGCTCATAGGGTTGTGTGGTCAATCCATGTCAAACATGGTAGGGATTCCCGCTACTGTTTTACTATTTCGTTTGGACGAGCTGTAACGTTCCAAATGAGACCGCTCGCTGTACTCCGACTTCAGAACAGCAAGATTCCAAGAACATTATACAGTGTAATATCAGGAATTACTACTTCGCATCCATCAGAAACTCTTCTTAAGGAGGATGCGAGGTCAAAAGGGCCAAGAAGGAAGCTTTTAGGAGAATCTTGAGAAACCAGTTGTATACATTTGTTATTCACTTGATGAGATACACCTTCGACAACCTGATGCGAATTTTATTACGCTCTCTTATTTTTCGGTTTTCGGCCATGAAATTGTCTGAAAATAATGTTTCACTATTATTTCATCATAGCGTTAAATGACGTTAGCAGCGACGAGTTCAAAGGTCAAGACATGAATATCACTAATGATTTACACGTTGTATATACATAAGGTGAAACTAAGAAGAGACTAAGAATTCTAGTTAATTTTCGAATGTGCAGTCCATAAATTCCTGTTAGTCGCTGATGATGATGAATCAAATTTCCTTGTAAAAAGAAGAATTTTTTATTGAGGAAGGTAAAGGAGAAAAAAAATCAGAAAGTGTTAGAATAACCGAAACCCTATGTTTGACAAGCGCCAGGATAATGTATACAGACAATACTAGTACATACTAGAAAATAATGTATACACAGACAATACTAGTATATACTAGAAAATGATGTTTAGGCCTAATTTAAAAAAAAAGATTGTGTGGTTCCGGTTACACTCAATTTTAGAATAGGTGGGGTAGGTAGATTTATTTTATTTTATTATACCTTTTATCATGTGTGAGTGTCTAGTTCAGGTTTTCCATTGTTTTCCATTAGGTCTATGTGTTGTTTATTTCTTCCTATCAGATGTGCAACCATTACAGGTTGGAAGAACAGTTTTAGAGTGTGTTTTTTTTAAAGTTGATGTCAGTTTCCGCATCCACTATTTCTCATGAGACTTCCACAGTTTTTGCGATTTTATTTTTTTTTTCGAATACGTAAGAAAAGTTTAGGGTCAGCAGTGAAAAGCTAGGTGGATCGGGTAACCGGAACTAAACAATTATTTTTTTAGGCCTTAGAATCAAAGCTTAGTCGCCAGTAAGATTGAGCTGCTCAAATACGTACTTGAGGTTCGGTAACTATGGTGTTTTTAAATCAAGTTTCTTGGGACACAAAAATTACGTCGTGTCAGGTTTTGAATAGTTTTGAAAAGTATCAACCATCGACCAAAATGTTACAGGCTGTGCCCATTAATTAAAATTATCAACAGAAGAATTTCAATGTTGATTGCAACGTACAATAATGACAACAAAACAAAACAAAAATAATATGACTAATGGTCATTTTTTTCAATTATGTATTACGTGTTGTGTGACTCAAAGTACATGATACGTTAGAAAAGATTAAATTCATCATCATAACATAACATAATATAACATAACACAACATAACATAACATAACATAACA